>NW_009630571.1:0-26879 GCF_000690535.1 Cariama cristata
TCCAGGCCATGAGCTGCCAGTTTCTCCATCTGCCTTGTTTTAGGGATTTGCGCGAGTGTGAAGAATATAGCATTTGTGTAACCTGTATTGAGCTTTGCTACTTCATTTTCAATAGTCCTAACTGGAAATGTTTGTTATTCCCTCACAGCGTTGTTTCTGTTCACACTGATAAATATGATAGGAGAACCAGTAAGTGAAATGCACAGGGTGGCTCTTAGGTGGGTGTGATGTGAAGAGACATGGAGAACTGCTGGTATAGGTAGTACTTTGGTTTTAGAGTTAGATTCTCTTGACCCACGCTATTCAGACATTTAGCTGTTACAGCTCCTGCTTTGTGGGGGGTTTAACACATTCATGAGACATTTTCATTTCTGGTGACTTACGGAAGTGGAAGAAGTTGGACCCTAAGGATATGTGTAACATCGTAACTAACCTGTAGCTTTGACTCGGCAGAATTAAGCTTAGCTTGTTTGTTCATGCTTAATAATGGAGTTTCTCTTTTCTGTGCTTTTACAGCTGTGTCTAAGCAAACATCTGTTTCAAACCAATAAATGAAAAAAGCAGGAACATGAGTGTGAGAGGGAGAGAAATAAAGTATTAAACATTGGAATGTAAATCTTACAGAAGTCAGTGGAAAAGTAGCTCAGCTTTAAGACATATCCAGGTTTTCTGGATTTAACCTTATGTCTAGTTGCAAGACAGCCTTTCCCTGTGAAACTGGAGATCAGGCTTTAATTCTTGAGCAACATCAATTCCAGAAGCATATCTGCACATGCAGGTGCCAAGTAGTCAGTCTTACTGTTACAAATAATACCCCAGCTGTAGAGAGAATGGTACTTCCACAGAGGAAGAAAGAGGAATGTTGCTGCCTCTAGGAAAAATACCAAAGAAATGGTGACGTGCTTCTCTCTATGGCAGCTAGTTCCCTAGCACGGGACACCTTGGCCAAGACTTATGGTAAGCTCATTTCCTGTGGCCATCTAGTTTCAAGTGTAATCTGAAGAACTTAATCTGTTACCGCAAATAAAACAGCGCATGTGAACATCTGCTGATATAGAGGGAACTTCAGTGATTTGTGTAGCTGCATTTGTTTGGAAGAGAGACTGTAACAGTATATTACCAGGCTTGAACAAGCAAAACTGACTTGAGTGAGTTGTCCAGGTTGAAGAAGTTCTAGCGAAGGATCTTTCTTTTTGCCAGCTATTATTGTTGAACTTTGAAATTTTGAAAACTGAGTCAACCAAGTATTTGTGAAAGAAATGAGAACAAGAAAATATTATCAGGGCAGTATTTCTCGTACTGGGACACGGATGGTAGATTTGTTTTGTTTCTGACCAGCAATGTTTCTGACCTGATACATCAACCCTTTATGTTTTCTTAGGAGCAATTTCAATAGCATGTATTTGAGGGAAGGCAGTAGGACAACTTCACCAAGAACGCTTGACATGCTAACTTAAGTTGTTCATTTTTAGATGAAGTTGGAACAAGTTTAAAATGTTGAAAAAGAATAAAGTTTCTCAACCACTTTTCAGGTTCTAAGGGTGTTTTGCTATGTGCCGGTTTAACTTGTTCCTGTGTTGATTGCTTTCTGTTTGACTTGAGATTGATACCAAACACCACCATCTGTGAAAGAGAACAAAGCCCAGAGGTGAAGAGGGAAAGTGTTGGTTTGTTTTTTAATACTGGCTATACCATCACCTCATCTTTTTTTTCTGAACATGTTAATATAAGCAATACTTCTATTTAAAAATGTTTGTGTTAAGGGGTTCTCCAACAGCCCCAGAAAGTATTTTGTTTGGATTAGAGCTTTTGTTTTATGTTACTTTGTATGAGGACTCTGACCGCAAGGATTTTGGCTTTCTGTAAAAAGCATTGATGGTTAATTTCTGGTGTAACGATTAAATCTCTTACAGAACATCTTATGGCTGAGAATTGCTGATGTCAAGACTATCATTCATTGGTTGCTATGGAAATTAAGTAGGAATGCATTCAATATTAATACTGCATTCCTACTATGTGCACTTTCATGATGGAAAAGTACTCGCTTTTTCCAGGAATGCTAGCTGCAGTGATCCTTGTGACAAGGAGTGCTCTTTGCAAATATGTCCGGGGTACCCCCTTACTTACTGTTCTGCAAAGTCATCAGCCACCGTGGTATCACTTATGCAGTTCACATCGATTTTATGCACCCAGTAATTATGTGTCGCAGTCCTTGAGTGTGTTTGTGGTAATGTGCCACGATGGATTTGTGTGAGACTTTACTTACGTAGGACAAATCGCTGCCCAGGCACTTCAGGAGTATGTTTCTTCTCCTTTAGTTTGAAGTGGAAGTTCCTTTCAGAGATCCTGAAAGGTCATGTGTAGAAGTGTGGGATTGTGTATCTGCTTTTTAAAGTGCTTTCCATGCCATCTCTTTCCTGTGGCAGGACAACAGAGTTTGGTGATGGTTTATTTTTGTTGAGTCCTGAATTCTGGTGTTTAACTTCTATTTCAGGCTGTGAGGAGCAGACAGTGTCTGAATCTAACCAGCAGCTGTATTTTTCTTTCTCTATTAAATTTTGAAATGTCATTCATAAAATGCTGTTGCACTAATAAGTTGAGCTAATATTTCAAATTTAAGGTTAGGTTGTGATATAATTACAATTTAACACTTCTGATTAAAATGTAAAGGACTACAAAAATTGTCAGTCTATAGCAGAGCTGTTTGCCAAGTTTCTTGAAGGAATATTTACATCTTTGATTACTACCCATTAAAAGTCAGATAACTATTGTAGCACTGGTTAAATACGGGAGCTGTGTATATCTGCCTTCAGCCTGGTGAAGGGAAGAAGTTTTTAGAAATAAGCCTGAAGACTTGGAAAGGGACCTGTTCCTTACGGGACAGATGGCTAAAAAAAGAAGAGGACCATAGCGTTCTGATTATACAGTTGAAAGTTATTTTTACAAAAAAGAAACTTAAAAATATGTTGATATCTATAAGGAATTAACACATCACCACCCCACTGCAGGAAAAAAAAAAAACAGGAAGAATTTTGAAACTGCCTATAAAAATGTACAAGGCCACTGATACTGATAGCGATGAGCTTCTGGCTTCTGCAAAAATGGTGCAATGGGAAGAACAAGGTGTTTTGTTTTGTTTTTTGATGAAGGGCTTAAAGCGTAAAGTGTAAGTGCAAAGAAAGCACCTTTTGTCCTTTATATCATAAAGAAGTATTGTGTGGCAGTGTAATTTCTTTTATAATTCCGAATTGATTGATGCTCAATGAGGTCTGTGGATTGTACCCTTTTGGTGTGGGTAGATGCACTTGATATGTGCAATAATGTCCCCATTCACTGGAGTGGAAGCAGTATTGAAAACTGCAGCTAAACTTGCTGTCTCTAGCAGCAGTGGCATGACTGATTGCTGAGAGTTGGAGTATGGGACTTGAATAGAGGTTTGGCAACACGGGAAAATGGTTGTCTATTTTGGAGTGTGACAAGAGGCAATATTTACCCTGCTCTGTTTCTCCCTTTTCCAAGCAAAAGGCAGGTTGCCAAGTACAGGGGCTGAATGGTTTGGATGTTCAGTTGGAAACGTTTTGTCTGTACTGGAGTAAATGAGATGTGCAGATAGCTCAGGAAATCCAAAAGTTGTCCTCTATTTGTATGATTCTTAATGGTCATGCAAACTAGATGGCTAATTCCGTGTATGTATCTTTTTTCTGTCATCTATAAACCTCAGCCTTGTTCCTGTCTGTACCTCTCTTTAAAAAAAGAGAAGTTAACAAACTTTGTTAAGGTACTAAACCCCAAACTTTCCCATGACAAATGCACAACCACAGAATTGCTGCATCTCTGCAACTTCCAGAGGAGTCATGGCAGAACCAAAGATCCATCTACGATAGCTGTTGATACAAATATGTACTTCCAGGCACATAGTAAATGCATCTGTAGTTGTTACAATTAGTGTATTTCGAGGATTAAAATTTTCTAGTTGGCCTGTGTTCTGGTGAAATGAAGATCTTGCGCAAGTATTCGGCAAGCTCAGCTGAGGGAGTACAGTTGCTGTTTTGGCAGCTCCAGCATTCAATTTTAAGGCGTCAGCCTCACAGAGCTTGTTTTGAAAAATCACTAAAGTGTCAGATTGCTTTTATTTACCTTGTAGTTTCTATGCAATTTGTTTTTCAAGCTGTTCTCCAGCTGTGAGGGCTAGTTTAAATGAAATTCTTGCGGAATTGTTCCATCCAGATTTACTCTGTTTTAAAAATGCCGCATAGTGAAATTTAATGTTAAAGCCCTCTGTCACATAATATCTTTTAAATCTTTCAGCAGTTTAATGATATGTAGGGTGATGTAGACTCTCCTTTTTTTGGAACATCTTGGCTTGCATGAAAAACCCCTCAACTTTCAAATTTCTGTTAAAACTTTTAAAACAGTCTGAGTTTGTCCATTTAGTTACATCTATTGTGTTATTCTGATTAGAGTCCTTCAATATGGTGCTAAAGAGTGAAGTCTTTTTTTGTCCGTCTAGTTAAATATGGTATCCTCATTAATGAAACAAAACCTGGGAGATTTCAGATAACTCATGACAGGATATTCTATGATGGAGTGGGACTTATCAAGAGAGTATTAAACCTAGATTTACCACTGCATTAAGTGACACAAGTATTGATTCTGATATTTTAATACCATTTTTCCACTTGCTAGCTAGTCTTACAATATAAATGCTGAATTGCATACAGTTCTCACAATGCCACATAAATTGGGGTAAGTTTATTTGACCTATACCTCTTACTACAAAACTTCAGAAAGCTTTTATTTAATAGTTTCTGTGGTTTTCTTCAAGAGTTAAGTACTTTGAATAAGGATATGAATGTTTCTGAGAGAACATGTCCTTCCCCTGTCAAAAAGAACTATGATTGGAAAAGGTAGGGAGAAATTGGAAAACTTGGAGGTTTTTTTCCCCCCCAGAATGTAAAATAGAACTAGCCACAGTACCCTGAGTACTACACTCCAGTGTATTTCTTGAAATTGGTTTCTCTATAAACTAATATTATTCTGGGTTATTAATTCAAAAGCTTTGAAACTTGCATTTTCATTGTTGTTTTGCATTTTTTAAGTAGTGCTTGATAAGATGAATATACAGAAGACCAATATTTTAAAAAACTTTTTGTGAGAATGAGTATTTCAGTGTCCACGTAAGAGCCTAGTGTTCTAATTAAGATAAATTTTGATTTACAATTTTAAAGGAAGGGAGGGGGGAAAAAAGAAGGATGTTTTCTGTTTGCAAAGGTGAAATGTCTTGTATTTGTACATGAACATTCAAATATATTTTGTTATCTTATGTCGTCCAGTTTTTGATACTAAATATATTTATCATTATTCAAAAATAATTTATTCAGTCATCTCTGTATTTGACTTAAGGTTTTCATGATATGCTAGTAAAAAAAAGTGACTAAAGCTCATGCTGAGTAAGCAGGAAAATAGTTCTACTTTTCAATTTAATTTTTTCCCCCAAGTAAGGAAAGTGTCTTTCCCTCAAAATTTCTAGATGTATTACTCTTTTCTACTGATGCTGGTGCCCCATATAAATACGAAGTCAAACCTCCAAATACAGGTCTTAAAAGAAGGCTAGCGAAGTGCTGTTAATATCTATCATCTCAGCTGTACCGAGGTGAATTCAGAGATGGGATTTTTAAACCCAGGGAGCTTAAGGAGCTACTAATAAGCTTTTCTCCCCCTACTCTCTTTCCTGCAGTACTTGGGACATGTTGAAGTGGATGAATCCAGAGGAATGCATATCTGTGAAGATGCTGTGAAGAGACTGAAATCTGTATGTATACTTGTTTCGTGAAAAAGTTGGCTTTGGGGCTGTGAGCGTTACTGGAAAAGGTCTGATCAGGAGCAGTGCCCCAGCTAAAGACTGAACTTTTGACCCATGTTAGGAGAACAGTTGGCCGGTTTGAGAGCACTGCTGCGGTTAGGGGGACGTGATAATCTGATGATGAGAGGGAGAGAGTTACAACTATTCTTTCTACTTGCAGAAAGTCTTTTGCAAAACATGTAAAAATCCTCTGTGACTTTTCAGACTAAGTTGGTACCCACCGGGGACTTCAACCATTGTTTTTTAACAGTTCTTTCTCCCTCTCTCTCTTTCCTCTCCCTCTCTCTCCCCCTCTGTTGCCTGCCACTTTAATAGTGACTTAATTCACCATTATACAAAATATTACTTGATTTAGGCTGCTTTTTTCTAATGCACTGCAGCATTGTAGTCATGCATGAAATAATCTGGCTTGCATCTGCTCAAAGTAGCCTGAAGGCTGCCTAATTCTGATATGTCATGAAGTGGGCTGCTCTTAGTTTGGCTTCTGTGAACGTTTGCTCCTATAAATGGCACTCGTTCAAAGCTCTTTGTATTTCTGTGGCTCATTTGAAGAGGTCTTGTCATCTCTTTCCTGCAGTAGTAATATCACAGAATTCTGCGGAAATAGCAAGCTCCAGAAGGGCAGTGATCAGTCTATCAAGGAACTGAGGCTAAAACAGCATTGAAGAGAACAGAAGGAGAAAGGACATTAAAATTTGAAGTTTGAATGGAGATAGAGAACTGCAATCCTTTTCATCACTTCTCTTATTGTGCCTTAGCCACATACATTCTTCAGTGATGCCTTTAGTGGAACTCTTGTATACTTGCAGCTCAAGAAAACTACTGAAAGTCCATCGAATGCTTCTTCTGCACCTTTGCTAACTTAAGATATCTGCTGTTGGACATCACTTTTTTTTTCTCACCAAATGTGAGATTTCAAATGACTTCCAACCAAACCTGTTCTGCCCTTCTTCCTAGCACACAACAGAGGATTATAGGTTATCTTTTTCTGCCTTCTGGTGTGCTGTGAAGTTTCTGAATTGCTTTAGTGGTCTGATGAAAATCAAGTCTTTTCATTCTTTTCTCTCTCAGCTAATGTATAGCTGCCTGTCAAAGCCGTGTCCCATCTGTTCCCATTCAGTCCAACAGTGATTGGTGATTGATTTTTTTTTTTATTAAAAAGGGCCACACAAAATATAAATTAGTTTCTTTACTCAATAGATTTAGTTTATGTAGCTAAAAGTGCAAGTAATGACCACATAATGAATTGCATCCGGTTTTGTCCCGTTATGGTTTTTGTTCTATCAGAATACTTTCTGTTACTGCAGTGTTATTTGGTGTGCTATCTACTTTATACAACTTCTCTCATTCTCTTCCCTGGGGAGCTATGCTGTGAAGTAGTTCTCTAGTTTGTTATATAAATTTTAAGCCCACAAGCCAGTTAAGTGTAGCAAAGCTTATAAATAATGAGACACAGTAAAAGCATAGCGTCCAGTTTCTTCTGGAATCTGGATAATTCCAGGATTGTGATTCTTGATCACCTGAACTATTGAGTCAAATGTCAGATGTGGATATCTAACTTTTACAGTGCATTCTCTGGAAGGAAATAATTTCATTTCCCTGTTCTGTGCTATGTCATTATTTCAAATTGTGGATGGCATCAATTTACCTGTTCCTGTAAATTCAACAGTTTTCTTCAGATAATTTTGATTTCCTCTGCTGTTTGAAGTTTTTGATGTCTATATATAAATTGGACACAAGCGCACATCTCTTATGATTGCTGTTTGCCTTGTCGTCTTTGTCAGTGTTGGAAATTGAGAAGCAGAGGTGAAATTCTTATTGGGCCCCAAGAGGAAGATTCAGATTACTGAAAGGACTTTGTGCTCTTTAGTTGCTAGACTCCATCAGATCCAAGGTTCATTTGGAGCTGCTCACTGCAATTCAACCCCTGCCCCCCACCCCCAGCGTGTAGGTTTTAAACTGAGGGCATTTCTTTAGGACTCTACTATTACTGAAAGCTCTTTTCTGTACAATATACTCTCTTAATTAGCAAAAGCCAAACCACTGGATGATGTTTCAGCATGTGAGGAATGTGTTAAGAAAACAGTTTGTTCTTTTGGTAGTTTCTTGCTTTCATAGTACTTGGTTATTTTGGTGGGCTTTCTCTTGGTCTTGAAAGAATTACAAGTTTGAGCTGTAGTGCTCAAACTGAAAGACTAGCTTAAGGGAAATTCGACTTCACTTTTCATATGGTTAAACTATATAAAAATGTATGTGGCCTATTTTAATCGTTAATTGTTTTCTGTGAAGGTAATGTGTAGGTTTTATAAATGCAGTCAATAAAAATTAGAATTGTTGAAATACTTGTAGCTTCTAAAAATTAAGTTCTGCCTGTCTTTACTTATTTTAATAGATATATTTTTTTTTCCTCTTAATTCTTGCCCTCCGACAGTTGGCAATTCATTTGGGGAACTGAAATCTGTTCTTTTTTAGGGTTGACTAATGGATTTTAAAACACTTTATGGGATTTGTCAAGAAGGATATAGAACAGTGTTGATCTTGGTGTTAGGAATAGCTTAATTTGTGCTTTGCTTTTTGAAAGAAAAGATGCAAACAAGTATTTCTGTCTCTTTATTGTGGGAAATAACCTTTTTTCACTACCTGTGCGTTTGATGTGGCATAATTGATTTTGAGCATTGCCTCTTGCAGAAGTTGAAACCAGATGATGGGTGAGCATTTTATTCAGGCATTGTTTAATTGACAACTGAGTAAAAGAAGCCACTTTTAGCTGGAGAATCCGTCATCCATACTGTATGCTCTTGTTGCAGTTTTATAGCTCTGAAATTGCACACCAACATACTATAATGTACAGTTTATAATATCATTTATAATGAAAACAAACTTGAGTTATGTCCCTATTTTTTGTCTGAAATGGCACTGCAGTCTCATTAATGGATCAGAAACCCATGTATTCAGCTATCAGTCTGTTATTAACATGGGTTTGTATTACTAATGTAGCTTACAGTTTTCCCTTAGTAGGGATATATTACTAACTGCGTATACATGGTGTATCTGGTAGGATCCTTGTGTTTGGACACTAAGCTCTAAATGGTTTCTTCAGAACCATTTCACTGAATTTAAAATATTTAGCGCAAACTGGAAAATAACTTTGTAAGGGCCCTGTAAGTGTGTTTGACTTGGGTACGGGAACATCATATAAAGAAAAGTATACTCTCTCATGTCATGTTTTGATTTTTAAATCAGCTTTAGTGTATAGTATTGGTTTCTAACTTGCCACTTTTTGTTTTAAATGATGCGTTTGTTTTAATATATGTTCTTGTTTTAGCAGGTAAAGAGACATAATTTAATATTTTAAAACATGCATTAGTTATCTCTAAACTACATTAACTTAGTGTTGTTTAAAACCCATTTTGCATGATGCCTTTTCCATTAACCTTGTCTAGTTTATTTAAAAAAAATAATGTCGTTTAACAAGCATTTTGCTGAGAGCGAAATTAACCATCACCTAAAAATGAGATAGCTACTAGTGAATCTCTTTAGCTTTTGCTATCTTTAAAAAGCTGTTATTTAGTGTAATGCAATAGTCATTGCTCAACTTGGCAGCAGCATCCAACCCCTTCTCATTATGTACACAACACTGTGATTAATCCATTAGTTCCCCTCCTAGTGTTCAGCATATCCTGTCCAAATACATAACCGTTCCTGCCTCTAAAAATGGTTAAACTTTGCAGCTGACTGAACTTAAAGGTGTTCTTTATACAATGTCTGATTTGGCATAAATATGTTACAGATGCTCAGTGAAGGATGTCAGGCAGAGGGGCACACGGCAACGTAAGGCAGGAAATGCAAAGTCGAGATTGACACTCTCTCCTTAACTTTGTGTTTCCTGGCTTTTGTTGGCCTGTGTCAGAACCATAGCTTTGTTTTAAATATAACCTTGTTTATCAATCAATTCTCGAGACACTGCCTCAGGATATTTCTAATAATATTTTTAATACTGTATTGTTATCAGCAATCAACAGGTTGGAGTTAAACGGTGTTAATTTGGGGTCAGGGGCTGTCAGAAGGACGCTCTCTGGCTCATCTGCAATTCTCCACCTCTTCCCCGTTACTACTATACTGTAGCTTTCTTAGGAGTGAAACAATTTGGAAAGATAGCAGGAACAGCAGTATGCTTCATGTCAGCATCCCTCAAACGTGGAGCAGCATGTGGCTGTGCTTGCAGAGCACCAAACCTGGTGAAGTGTTCTCTCAGGACATCAGTTCAGATTTTGCAGTTTTCTTTTCACAGTCTGGTAACAAAATAAAGCCAGTAAATTAAACTGCATGCAAAATGCTTAAAATTGTGTGCTACCTTTTTCTTAGTGTGAATTGAGCAATCGATATAATCGCTTCCAGGCTGAAGAAATTTAGGAAGTTGTAGTCCAGCTCTCGGTATCTTCACGCTTACCTAACTCTGTCCTTGTCTGAGCTGAGTTTAAAGGGGTCTTGTTCAGCCTATCAGTTTAGAGTTGTAGAACGAATGTCTAATATTTGTATAAATACTGTATAAAGCCTTGGAAGGCTTTAGGGAGAGTGAAAGAGGAAGTGATCTCATTTGTGGTTTAGTTGTACCACAAGGTAAGATGAAATTCCTCGCTGTTCAGAGAACACTGCATAAGATACGAAGTGTAAGAGTAGCATGTAAACCAATGCAACAAATATATGGAATAAAATGAAGCAGTATTTAACCCTGCTTTGTACCAGCCATACATGCTTCTCCAGCTTACAAAGCATTTGCTTTGGGAAAGAGCGATCAATACAGAGCAAACTTGACTGTAATTCTGGAGTTAGAACTTTGCATTTCACAAGAGGCCGTACAGTATTTTAATTGTTTAACCGCCATGTCTGCTGCCAAGTTTGGTTTATAACCTAACTAAAAGGGACTAAACAAGGGAGAGTGAAAATAAAGTAACCACTTTGCATGAAATTGGGGCTGAGGTTCTCTTCTTTCCACCAATTTCAGGGCAGTAGCTTATTAGAATTGTGTGCGTGCCCTTTGATCTGCATTTTCATGGGATTATTTTCACATTTGCCTGTCGCACCTTCTCATGGATAACTCTAAAAAGCCCTTCCTTTCCCTCCAAACCCTATTCTTGTGTGTGCTTGTTGGTTTGAAACCCTGGGACATTTTAGCTACCTACAGTAATAGCGCTCGACTTGTCCCCCCTGTTCCTCCAGGAAAGGAAGTTCTTCAAAGGCTTCTTTGGAAAAGTAAGTTTAATGACTCGTTTGTGCTTGCACTATAAGGAGTTACATCCCTGGTATAGCACTGCCATAAAATCAGGGTGTTGAGTCCCCTAATTCATTTCAGAATGTTTGCTTCTAAGGCAGACTTGGAAATGTGTTGATCAAACAAAGAATATGGTTAAAAAAGCAACCCGAGAGAGAGAAACTTAAATCTGTATGGACTGTATCGGAAATCCAGTGTTCTGAAGTGATTTGGTCTTCCTGAAAAAAATGTGACTTTTCCTTTTAAACCCTTAAACTTGTGCCAGCCTACATCACCTGGGCAAATACCTACAGAGCAGTTGGGGTCTGTGCCTTGTAAGTGCTTCAGGATCGGCTGCCTGGCACCATGAGTTGGCCCTCAGATCTTAGCGTTGGAGAAAGCAGGGTGCCTACGCGTACCATCTCTTAAGGCTTTTCTTTTTTCAGCACAGTCCTCATTCAAAGGTATATGAAGATGAGACCAGGCATTTACCTACTGTTTTTCTAATTGCAACTCAACTGTATAACTGAAAAATTTACTGTTTCTATCATTGCTCTTATTTTCTTGAGGACAGTGCCTTAGACCCAAAGGGAAGCAACTCTTTGTCCTTATTAAGAATGTGCTGTACTGACAGCTGGGTGGTTTTATTCCTGCTAACAAGGCAGTGCGTGTAGACCTCTGAAAGAGCACGCTCGCGCTCTCTCTCGTACCTCTCATCTGTTCCCTGCCTCTGTGTTTACAATTCCTGTAAAGCATCTTAATTTAGTTTTCATATGGAGTTAATCTAAGATACGGCTTCTGAAGTATCTTGTTATAAAATGAATCTTGGCTTAGATAGAAACTAAGAGGCTTGTAACTTCCATATGTACATAAGTCTTTTAAAGCAGATTATTCTCTGGTCACAAATTTGGTTTGGCTTTGCTTGGGGAGTAAGTAAGGTTTTTTCAGCTGCCCCTTTTTCTCCTTTCACTCAGATAGTGAAGCATGTCACACAGGGACAGCTGTTTCCCTAAATCAGGTTTTACACATCTAAAGTGTAGTGATGGTGGAATAAGAGGCTCTATTCTTTTTTTGGGCGGGGAGAGGAGAGAGAGATCAGTCAGATGAATCAGATCATTCCTATGTGCAAATGAAATTTAAGAGCTGGAATCTACAAAGACTGGAGTCAAAACATGCCCTTTGCTTTACAACTGAAAAAGCTGAATACCAATTATAATTTGTTTAAAACAAACAAACAGCCCCCCCCCGGCTCAGATATGTTAGTTTTCTTTCTGCTTGTTGGTATTGTCTTATGTTAGAGTACATAAGAAAGCAAATGTGTAAAAGGACAGATATTTGCATAGCACTTAATTAAAAAGAAGTCAAAGATTTTTTTTTATCTATTAAATATGCCAGCTTCCCCATTACATCTTAGTTGGGTTTTTTATGAAGTCCAGTAATTTACCACAGCCTTGTAGATTTGCTTTGTTTTTTCTTACAATATTTTGCCAGAGGGACCTACTTCTACTTCAGCCTGTGAAGTTTCATTAACGAGCCCTGAAACCACTTAAATCCATAGTGTTTAGATATCCCCAGAGCATCAGTGTGGCAGTGCCTTTATTACAGCTTTGGCCTACAGCAGTAGCCCAAATCTAGGAGAAAACTGCAAGAAAAGGGACAGCTGTTCTCTTATTAATAATTGAGAAATACTAATAACTGTAATATCTTTTTGGCTGTCTCATCTGTAATTTCTCCATAGATGCCTTGCATTGGGATTAATATAATATTCCAGACTGCAGAGCTGCTTAAAACATGGTAGCAGCTTTCCAAAAGTCAGTCTAGACAGGTTTGCTGCTTTCCCTGTCCATGTTTTTCTCCCTCTAAAGGGTAAATCTGATAGAACTGTGTCCGGAAATGTTCAAGTGTTTAGTATTGAAAATACTTTCTTTTCACCTTTAAATAAAAATGAGATGTCTGTTGATAGCTCCAGGTTAGGATTCTGCGGTTTTATTTTGTGTAGCATATGCAACATAACCAAATCAACTGTCTTTTTTAGGCAGCTCTTCATATTTTAAAACTAAAGCTTTCCTGTTGTGGTGAACAGTAGTACAGATTCAGTGAGCCTTTCTCATGTTTTGCTTCCACTGAGTGCATATATTTCTCATCACACAATGTTTTATACAGAGTCTGAAATGAATTTTCTTTATGTATACCTCAGACTCCAGATACATCTTACAGCTGTTTGTAAGTCCCAGGACAGAATAAAATAGACAGATGAGAAACAATTTAGAACTATTTTAAAAATGCATTATTGGGCAACTTTAATTCTGCTCTGGCATCCTTAAAACTTTATTTTCCACCTTACGATGTAACTGCTACTTATCTCCCCATTCCTATCACTTCTAACAGTGATATTGTTAGTTAAATTGTCATGACCAGCACTGTTGATTAGGAAACGTGCATTTTGGATTTAATCCACTCGATTTTCATTTTCTCTTTTTTTTGTGTGTGTGAATGTCCCTCTCTAGGGCATTGCCAGCTTGTTGGAGGGGTTTCCCTCATGCCCAGCCCACAGTGGGCCTGCTTTGTCTCTGGGCTTTGGTGTCTGTTAGGACGAGTACCTCGCCCTCCCTCCTGGAGACCTCTAAGGACTCTGAAATTAGTCCAGATAAGGAATGTCGTATTGGAGCAGATGATTGACCTCCTAAGAAGTGCTGAGCTGCAAGGTTTCTATCGGGGCTGACTCAGCACTGACAAGTCAGGGTCCTTGGAGTCGGTGCCACACGTGGCTCTCCTCCAGCAGCTCTGGCGTCCAAAAGCTCTTGAATATGAAGAGAAGCTAGTGATACGGATGTCTAGATGAGTCCCTTGGTAGCAACATTTAAGACCACACTGTTCCAGTGGATATTAGCCATTTGCTTTAAATACTTTTGGAGTCACTTGTGCCTTTCAGTGTTTATGACACAGACTGCGATCCTGCATTGGAGTTCACTTCCCACGCAGGGTCTTGCATCCGGTCTGGTCTTTGTCCAGCATCTGCCAGGATATCTACTTTGTAATCGTGATTTACTTGGCAGTGTCCCACCCATAATGGAGTAGCACTTTGATTTGTATATCCAATATAAACTGATTTGGAGAAGTATATTCCTTTGTACATCACTTGTGGGCACAGATAAACTGAGGATTCAGTAAATGGGAAAATCATATGTTGCCCAACAGTAGTAGCTGTGGGTTTGGGATACAGACTGTAAGGACTTACCCCTTCTGAGTGCTGCACCCACCACAAATCTAGAAGAGGGAACTGTGAGATAAAAGTGTGTTTTGTTTTTCTCTTAGCATAGCAAACTCATGTTTGGTTATCTTGTATGAGGAACCTTATGTTTCCAGGGGGAGAGGAGAACTTAGCCCTTTAGCCTTTTCATTTTATTCTGAGAAACGTGAAGTTCCACATCTTAGCTATTTCTAAATCCTCCTTTGGTAAAATAGCAGATGAGGAGTAGCTCTGCTGAAGACCAGTACTACTTTATGAAGTACCCAGCTCAGTTAAACTTGACTCTAATACAAACTTCAGGAACTGTTCACTATTTCTGCGGAAACAGGGTTTTTATTGTTTGCTGGGGAAAGACATGTATCTCTGTTTCTAATGACGGTAATATAAACCAAACAGTTACCTGCAGGCATTGTCTTCTCTTGATTGTTTCTATTTGCTTAAAATAAAGATTTTAAGACCACTAACAGCTTGTAAGAAACTGGTACTCCTTTTAAAAACAGTTCAAGGAGACAGACCTCTATGACCCATTTGTTTTTTGGATTAATAGAGACTTTTAGGCTATGGCAGCTAGCTGAGCATTGGAAATAGAGACTCTATTTTGTGAGTATTAGTATTTACTGCCTTTTAAGACCAAAAATTAGAGGTGAGTTTTAAATGCTGCAGTATTTTTTTTAACACGTGTGATGGTAAATTTTAAGTGCATCTTCCTTTGTAAATTATAGTCTTTCCAGTAGGCATTCCAGAATCTGACAGTTTTAGTTTAAACCTTCTCTGGGGTATCCAACAGGCTGGATGGACATTTAGAAAGTTGCTTCTGCAAGCACTTCTCCGTAGCTTGCTTTCATGCTGTGCTTATTTTCTCTCTTTTCTCTTTTAATCACTCTTCCGTGCAAGTCAGTGCCATTCTCTGTTCTCACCAAGCTTTTTGAAAATGCTCAGGGTGTCATTGCTGCTTCCGAAATTGGGACAGATAGTTCCTCCCCAAAAACAAACAGAAGTCCTGCCAGGCCCGTTTTCTTCGCACTTGCTGCTTTCTCTGAGAATGAAACTAATGTGATATAACAGGAGACTTTTCACTCCCAAGATATTTCATCCTTACAGTGTTAAAATTGGTGTTGCAGACTTGGAACGTGTGGTAGCTTATGCCAGAATATGTCCTTGCTCCATTACTTGCTGTATGAGTATACGTTATATACATCTGCAATGAACTATTAAAAAAAAAAAACAAACAAAAACACCACAGAAAAAATTAATTGTAATTCTTGCATGAAGCCGCTAGCTGATACCCCTTCATCTTTTTTTTGTTGTTGCTCTCTCCACTCCCTGCATTGGTCTGGGGTGCGTGCCATTAGCAGCCACAAACTATGTAAACCCAGTGCTTCAAAAAACATTATGGGGAGAATATTTTATTAGCTGGCTTAAAGTATGGGCCTTGTGAATTAAAGTAACCCATTAAAAAAAGAAAAAAAAATTATTTTTCCTAGTAGTCGTTCTCTGTAACAACCAGTAAAACTATGTTCACATCTTGTACCTATTTTCTGTTCAAGGAATTAGTTTCAGAAGAATATTGTGTCAAGTGTTTATACTGTTTTCTGTAACTTTGCCTTAAAAAGTAAACAGTCTAGAAAGAATCTGTAGAAAGAAATGGCTCCTGAAGCCTTCCTGTGTTTCCCACTTTTACTTACACTCAGCTTGCGGCAGCTCAGAGTTCCCACAGTCAGATCTTGGAGAAAAGCCAGACCGCTCCTCCGCTGCATCAGCCTGCCACACACCATTGCTTTTTCAAGATACACACCAAATGGTTAAGAAACGATATTTTTCTACCTCTCTTCCAAGATGCGACATTTAGCTCTTAATAAATTAGAAAAACATGTTTGGATGATTGATCTTAGCATTAAGCTCATAACACAGTAATTGATGATTTTTGGGTGCTTTTAACACTGGTTTAAGGTGGTGCCTTGAGTCTGCCATGCGACTATTGGGGCAGAGGGTAGGGCTGGTGGAAATATCAGGTAAGAATTTTCCTATGTTTAAACTTGTGCTAAAGAAGCTACCTGTGGTGTAACTCCTTATGAATTAGTGTCTTCTGACTCTTTAGTGGAATTCTTCACCCACTTGGTCAGTCTTGAATTCTTTCCTGTCAGTGGATGTACACCTTATTTTTGCCTCCACCTGTCCTGTGCCCTCTCCCCATCCCCACGATGTGCTGTTTCTGAAATACTGGCTTTGGCTTGGTTCTCTGAATGTTTTGCAACTTGGATTGAGTATCTGGCTTTGGGCACCCTACTGACCGTGGACTTCATCTGCACTTAATGTTACGGTTCTTGGAAAGGGGAAGTGGGTGGCAGTCTGATGCTGTTGGCATAAAACTGTTTTTTTTCTTTCCTTTTTTTTTCTTGTATTTGAAAGTCTGGGAAGAAAGCCGTTAAAGCAGTCCTGTGGGTTTCAGCGGATGGACTCAGAGTTGTAGATGAGAAAACAAAGGTTAGATTTCGCTGGACAAAAGTTTTAAATCTCTCTATAATAACGTATGTGCTATACCTTTAAATGGACACCAATGTTTATGTTAATGCAAATGTTGGTATTTGAAAGAAAGATTGAAGTGTATAATTAGTTTAATCATTTCTTGCTTTGCAAACATAAGTATGCCTGCTAATTTTTTTTTCCCAGTTAACTCCACACTACTCTCAAGACACATCTCATAAAATGTGGTGGGTAGCACAAGCTTGGAATATTTTTTGTTGCATTTACCAGAACAATAATGGTTTTTCTGATAAGTTCTGTTGATACTGAATTTGGAGAGTCCCTTGATTTTGTTCTACACCACTGCAGAAGGCTGCAGTAGTAACACATGAGCAAACTCCTGTTAATCAATATAACTTTCAGTGCCTCCAAATCCTGGAATGGGTCTGAATGAACAAGAGCTAGCTTCCAAAAATGCAGTGAAGAGAGTAAATGAAATAGAGGGGTTGTGCCTTCAGACTCAAGCTAAACAGTAACTGAGTATCAAATTCAATAATTTCTAATTCTAATATCTAAGCTGTTGGTCTGAAGTGGAAGACTAATGTATTCTTGGCATCCTTCTAGATTGTTTTACAATTTTTTTTTATTGTGAAATAGCACAGTATATACCACTGAGATGCCGGTGTGCAAGTAATAGCAAACGATTCTTGATTTTATCTAGATATAGGCAATTAGAAATAAGTGCTTTAGGCTTGCCTCTATAAGCATGCTAGTATTTTAAAAGATGGCATGGCTATTGGAACAGTTTTTAGTCTCGTTAGTCTGAAATGAATTTGTTTTTATATTAATGTCATTTAACCCTTACTTTGTCAACCTAAAAGATGATTTCTGCAAGCTAACACTGAGAAGCAGGTAGAGATAATTCATATTCCTCTGCAGTATGACTGCCTGTCAAATACCTGCTATGTGGCTAGGCTTCTCCAGGGCTGCTGTTACGGTGTGCTTCAGCAGCACTGAAGTTACTATCTCTTAGGAATTCAGTTTGTAATACAAACATACTGAGGTAGGTGAATTCAGTCTGCTGATTGTCTCATTTAAAAATAATAATACTACATGTATTATTTTTACTGTATATATCTAATATTTTAAAATTGAATTTTAATAAGTTGTGCAGACCCTGGAGGTAATTAGAAGTGTAGGACCTAAAAAGAGAATCTACTGTTGCCTCCTGGTGGTTGAATACATCAGCACAGGGGCCAAGTATGAACCACCAACCAAAAGAAACAATTTTGAAAAAAATATGGAAAAAAAATTTAATGAAGATGGCATAGTTCTTAAACTATACTATCTCCTTTTTAGAAACACTTCTCTCACCAATCTGTGGGAACAAATATGGGGCATTTGATGCTACCAGTGCTGCTGGTGCTTTTCCATTGCATCCCTGCTTAGCTAATTGCAGATCAGCTTTTGCTTTTTGTGTAGCAGCTGCTAGACCTTCTCACACTTGCAGACCTCTCCTGTAAGTTTCAGCGTTGTGTTTTAACCACAGTAAAGATATTTTGATTGCAAGACTACCAGAGCTGCTGTAAAAATAAAATAAAACAACAATGTGAGCTCCATAGTCTAGAGGAGAGACCTTAGGAATTGTTTGGGTCCCTGAAGTGGTGCCTTGACACGCTTCTACTAAAGGTGGCTGGTGGAAAATGTCATCTGCCCTTTTTGTTTCGTAGTGGGAATAGATTCTGAATGGTGAATTCATTGACAGATAATTATAGCCACATCAGGTTATCCTCTTTTTAATATAACTCATCTTCTTGCAGTGAATACTGAAAATGACTTGTTCAAGTGTTTCTCCATATTTCCTCACATTGCTTTTATTGGGGGGGGGGCGGATTTTTTCCCTCTAGGATCTTATAGTTGATCAGACAATAGAGAAGGTTTCTTTCTGCGCACCAGACAGGAACTTTGACCGGGCATTCTCGTACATCTGTCGAGATGGCACAACGAGACGCTGGATATGCCACTGCTTTATGGCGGTAAAGGACACGGTAAGTTTAATATGGTGTGCGTCCAACTCTTCCAGCTTCTAGCTGGAAGTTTTGCTCGGAAAATTTAACTACCTAGAATATTGCAATATGTTTTGACTTCAGCTAAAATATTACTTAGTCCTTGAAAATTATTTTAGTTCTAATTCTTTATATCTGAATTTATTTGCCATCCCTCTGTGGCGTTGCCTTGTGGAGAGAAATGGTGCCCAGCATGTTTATAAAAGGAATAGAGTCAGCCTCAGATGTCTCTAGCAGAAGGGAACTACTCTTCTAAAAATAAACAGAAGATATTCTCATCTGAAAATGTATACAACCAAAAACTGAAACAGCAATGACAGTTTTTCCAGAATAAAATCATAGTGAGTAAATACAGACTGGTTATGAGTGCAGCCTCTTGTAGGCGAATGTTATCTTGAGTGGAAAGACATCTGAATATTAAGGGATGGAGCTAAACTGAATTAAATTGGCATCCTGTTTGCTTCTAAGTGATAGAAATTTTTCCAGTAGAAGGTTTGAAAGTAAGTTACCTCTATCGATCTCTTGCTGTGTAGACCTAAGTAAGTTAACTCCCTGATCTGGCCTTTTCCTCTTTCAGCTTTTTGTTGAATCCCGCCGATGATATACAAAGCGCTTGAAACCTCATGCAAATTCATTGCGGGAACTCCACATAGCTGCATGTTCGGAGCAATTCTACTTGACAATTTATCATTTTTCTTTAAAGAGAAACAATGAAGTTAGAAATTCCCAGTTAAACTTATGTTACAGCTGGAGCTTTTCTGTTTTCCTCTGAATAACAGGTCAATTCACTTACTGATTATAATAGATGAGTTGAGCTACGGGCAGTAATAGTGCCTCTGACTCTGCTGTGGCCGCTGTATCAGCTGCATCGCTGGACTTCCTCCGACTTGAATTTCCTTTTCTTATTGCAGTTGGATCCTTTTGACCTCACTGGTTAATAAGGGACGTGCTTTTCAGAAGGCACTCTTAATACTAACTTGTGCATTTGGTCAGGGCCGTTAAGAGGTGTAAGTAGTCACCGTTGTACTTTTAACTTTCATGCTTGCACACAAGGGTAGTGTCTCCCTGAGCCCTCTCTAAACTTTATCTGAGAAGAGCACTTACTTACCTGTCCTTCAGGACTTGCACCTGCTTAAGATGGCTTCACAAGAGTTTCTTTGTGCACAAATGTATCCAGAGGCAAGGGAGCAGTGCAGGCACGTTATCGTACTACCATCTTAGTAGCAGTTGAACTAAATGGATTATCTGACAATCTCTTTCATTTCTGGGTGGCCTTCTTGAACACTGCTTGTGCATTAGTAGTTGGGAGTCTTTGTATACCAGGTTTAATTTTAGAGCCATACAAAAGGTGGCCAATTACAGTAGTTCTCTTTAATGCCTTAATTAGATCTTGTACAGGCAGGTTATCACTTCACAGTGCTTGAACCACATGTATATTTTTGTTCTAGTTACCGTATGATGTAATGTTGTCTTGTACAGGGGGAAAGGTTGAGTCATGCCGTGGGCTGTGCGTTTGCAGCATGCCTGGAGCGAAAGCAGAAGCGAGAGAAGGAGTGTGGAGTGACTGCCACCTTTGATGCCAGCAGAACCACATTCACTAGAGAGGGGTCATTCAGGGTCACTACAGCTACTGAACAAGCAGAGAGAGAGGAAATTATGAGACAGACGCCGGATGCTAAAGGTACGGGCTGCAACTTATCCATAGCGAGCAGAACCAGCACCGAGGTGAACTGGGAGCCTGTGCAAGGATTGAGGCTTAATGTCCTTGCAGCGTTCCCTCTTTTAAACCTTATTATGTACAAATCGTATTCCCAGACGCTCGTCGCCTCGCATGAGAAATGCTCCCAGATTCACTCGTAGCGCATTTTCCCCACATCTCCTCTAGAAAAAGTAAAAGTGTCTGCATGTGTGAAAGCTGCTCCTGCTTTGGTCTGTCAGCCTGCTTTATGGCAGAGAACACTCTGTAGGTACCATACTGAAAGGCCTTATTAAAAATATGTTATAAAAGTGTAACAAGTTTACCAGACACAAAGTAATCCTTTTTGTAGTCCAAAGCTTATGGTAAATGAACAGAAAATTATACACACTTTTCTTAGAAAATAATGTATTTTTATTTTTAAGGCAGGTTACAAAGTGTATGTGTAGAGTTATATTGCATGAGGGAAGAATGGATCAATCACAGTGTGCTTTCTAAAAAAATCTAAACCAAAACAACCAGCCCCTCCCCATAAAACACAACTGTTGCACTGTTAATTACATTCAAAAGTAGTAACTGACTGGTTTGAGAGGAGTTTGTTTTTACTTCTTAGCTGTTTAAAATGCCATTTAAAGTGTTCAGAAATTCCAGTGGTAATAGAACTTCTTACCAAGTGTTACCACAAGTAGTGGAGTTCTACAGCTAACAAAAAAAAATAAGTATTTATAAATACTGTTCATAGCTCTCTTTACAGTGGAATTTAACTTTTGTTTCTGAGGGTTCCACAGCAAGTTTTGTGCTGCCACTCGATTGCAAAACTTTAATCTTCGTTTTCATCTTCCATCTGCTTGTTCCCATACGTTAGTTTTAGAATGTGCTAAATGAAGCTTAAACACAAGGCCTTTGTTACTTGAGGGCATGAGTCAAAGTCTTGACTCAATGAAGGTGTGTGAAATCCTTTCCAAGAAAGACTGATTAGAAAAGTTTCACTTGAACGAGCAGCTGCAACTCATGGGTACTGAAGCTTGCAAGACAACATAATTAGTTCCTCCTACCATTCCAGCTCCTCAGAAATCTCTAGTGTGCCTCCTCGCTTTACCAGACTTGTAGTTATCCTGTTGATGTGTCAGCAAAAAAAAGTAATTGTTTTTCCTAAAACATTTGGAAGGCAATATAGGTAAAATAGGAGTTCACACCAGTGAGATTTCCCCTTCTGCTGTGTTGATGAGCTGTGTTTATTGCCCTCAAAGACAATTCACTTGAGAGTTTTCCTAGAGATGGAAAAATCCCCATTGCTATTCTAATCGTAAGTGCCATGATTTAAACTAGGCTTAATCCTACAGTTCTACCATTAGGCCTGGCTGACAGAAAGAAGCATTGTGTTGCTATTGCAAAACTCTGCAAGATGAAGCAGACTTTAAGTTGGAGGAGCTTCCAGCGCAACTAACTAGTGATTGGGTGGTAACATTATGGCTAAATTCAGTTAAAGTGACACAGGAACTCACTGTAAAGGTGCCTGGTGTTAGCAAGGCCTGTCAGCTCGGAGGCTGGATCTGCCTTGCAGCACGCTTCCATCTATCTGTAATAATGTATTTTCTGGAGGAGCTGGGGAGCTGCAGCCTGAGCACTGACTGCAGCCTTACTTGCTCAGTGGCGCTGCTGCCTTTGGCCTGCTGAAGCTTGTGCAGTGTTTGGCTACTGCCGCCGATTCTGCAGGGCGAGGAGGGTGGCTTTCAAAGAAGGGCCTAGAGCTGGGTTCTGTTCCATGCTGCTGCTGAGCTGTGCCCCACACTAAGTCGCTTAATAGAGTTTGTAGTAATATTTTGGGCATAGTTCTGTGTGAGGGAAAGTAAAGGTCTCAAACATGCAATATGCTTCTGTGTCTTAATTGTAAAAGTATTTCTAGAGCTGGGGTCTCAGGAACAGCTAGAAAGAATACATATATAAGGTCATAATTTCTATGAAGTGGCTAGCCTTAGTAAGCTTTGCTTTGGAGACTGGATGCATGTAAACTGACATGGTGAAGACAACGTATATAGAAATGATTTTTTTTCTGCTGTGGTATGAAAAACTCACGTGGGAGACTACTAGTTACGCAAATTCCTGCAATTTCTCTTTTCCAAGCAAATGGGAGTTAGGGGCAGGCAGTTGAACAGTACTTTGCTTTACTCTTCTAACTTCGCCCTGTTTCCTCCAGCAGTTGAAACAGAAGTGAAAACAGTAGCACCAGGTGCTGCACCAAACAATACTGCCCCTTCTTCTGGCTCACCAACCTCTCCTACTGCTGAAGTTGCTGCCTCTCTGGATAAAGAAATGAGCAATCCCCACGCTATTCCACGGAGGCATGCCCCTATAGAACAGCTTGCCAGGCAAGGGTCTTTCAGGGGCTTCCCCGCCCTTAGCCAAAAGATGTCTCCTTTTAAACGCCAGTTGTCTTTGCGAATAAATGAGCTGCCTTCAACAGTGCAAAGGAAGACAGATTTCCCCATGAAAAACTCAGGTAAAACCAAATGGTTCCAGTGAAACATTACCTTAAACTGTTTCTTCCTCTTTTCCTTCTCTGTGGCTTCAAATAACACCTCCTTCTTTTCTAGTAAATCCTTCCTGCCTCACGTGGATCATTTCTCATGAACAAGCATCACCACATCAGAAAAATTCTGCTTTGGGAATACGCAAGAATTTAAACGCAGTATTCACATGCAGAAGACAAACAGTTCTAATCACTGTCTGAAATATGGAGCACAGCTTGAAGTGCTCCAGGAATGGGTGTTGGTGAATTAGTAGGTGCTGGCTCTTCCCCCTGAGTCACTGAACCAGTTCTTCCACCTAATGCCAGGGCATCTTGAGACAAATCCCTTCAAGGCCTTAACCACTTGTCATGGGATCATGTGATGCTTTTCTACAGGCTGTCCTTCTGCCTGTCTGAATTCTTCTTTTTGAGGGCAAGGAAATGGCTTTTCACCTTGCATTAAAAAAAAACTTGACTGTTTAGGTGGTACAGCTGGCTGTATCAGTAATACATGGTACAGTTTGCACATGGTGGTGGTGGGGTTTTCTAGAGTCATCCCAACATGAACACCTGGGGTACTCAGTACCGTGCATAATATCCTAGAATGCCCTTAGCTAGGTTATCCTGCAGGCCAGCTGTACTCTTGCTTGGCAACAGAGCTAGTTTCAGCGTTCTAAGCTTTAAAGTAGAAATTACTGTGGCAAAGGCAAAACCAAAAAAAATACCTAGTCTGACTTCTCTTATAATCCTCATTTGGTGATCTATGCTTTAGGACACTGAGTTTATCAGTTTTACAGTAATAGTGCACTGCTCACTAGTGATACTCACTGAGCACACTACAATCTGAGTTTTTCATGATTCAGAACATTTCTGGTGCATGTTCCCATGTCTGCTGCTGCCAGTGCTGCTTACTGTCACACCACATGCGCTGTACTGGAATATCCCTCCAATCAATTTCTGGGCATGCCTCCCCTGGAGTTTTAGATATGGTGCATGTTGTGTCCAGACATCTAATGGGTTTTTTTATACTATTTGTGCTTAATTATGCTTGCTTATGTCAGTTCTGTGCAATGAAGGACTGATGATCAGTACTTTTGAAAAGCAGTGCAATTAGTAATAATGAGAACATCTGGTAAGTCAGCAGTTTTACTCCAGATGTTACTTTATCCACATTATGCTGATACTTGGTTTAAAACTGAGTGTCCATTTTATTTGAGCACTCAGCTTGTGCTTTTCATAATTCTACTGCAGGAGCTAGAGATTTCAGCTACTGCTGCACTGGAGCAATCAACATTCTAACTCTAGACATAACGTGCCACTGTGCATTGCTGTCAGCATGCTTAAACTCCATCAAGTTACTATGGAAGTATGTTGCTGGAACACTTAAATCTATCATAAGATTTCATTTCACAGCGTGCCAAATCTTAGTGCAAAATCCTTGATATGTTTAGCAGTTGTAATACTGAAAGATTTAGATCTCTACTAAAGCTATAGAAAACCCTTTTACTTTCTGAAATGAACATCCTCTTGCATTAACACAGAGAAGCAGTAATACCCGACTTTAAATCTGGAACAGCGATCTCCTTACACTCCTGATGTAGTCGCAAAATACGTTAATGTGGTATTCTATTTCAGGTCAGGTCTTCAACTCTAATTTTAAAAAAAGCTGTCATGCAAATCAGTAGCAGGAACATCTAGGACATAAGGGACCTAATTGTATTTCAGTTTCACACTGGTATTTGTAGATTGTTTCTCTATCCTTAAAAGGTCCAATTTAATGAATTTTGTTTACATTTTAGTCCCTGAGGTAGAAGGGGAAACGGACAGCATCAGTGCCCTGTGCTCTCAGATCACCAGCGCTTTCAGCACACCATCAGAAGATCCTTTCTCTTCGGCCCCCATGACAAAACCAGTGACAGTAGTCGCACCGCAGTCTCCTGCCTTTCAAGGTTTGTGATCTCTTTGTGTGCTGTGCTCATGCTGATTGAGGCTTGAACGCACATAATGTTGCTTTCCAGTAACACATGGTCTTAGTTTCTTGTGCAAATCCAGTTATCAGTATCTTGCAGGAATGTGTCCTGCTTTATTCATCTCATCTGTTTAGTTTTTCTGTGTGTTTGTTTTTAACAAAAAGTTCATGCACCTACCACATGATAGTTACCTGTAAAAGGGACTGGCTTTGAGATAACAACTATTTTGACATTCTGCCTCCTGAACTGCAAAAACCTTACCGTGTGTCACAGGAACCAGATCCCACAAGGGAAGAGATTTTGTGCCACCACATGATTACTGTTCTTCACACAAACTTAGATAAGTTGTGGAGAGATGCCAACTATAGAACTCATAGCAGCCTCTAATCTTCATTTCACTGATACGCTTTTATACAACTTGTGTGAAAAAACAAGCCTCCTCTTGTTAGATGTAGTTATTGTTACTTTGCATCTACAATCTGTTCTTCTTTTGACTTTAAAATTAACCATACAGTAACTTATGGTGAGCCATATCTCTTGTCTGTAAAAACAACAAATTTAACTTCAGTTGGTCATCAGAACTCACGGTCTCATCAAATACACAACTCTGTTAACAAGCATTGGCTTGGTGAAGTGGAATTTACCAGCTTTATCAACTGTCAGTCCAATTTGGCTAATTTACACAAACTGCTGTCATGTGGAAGTGTCTAAAAATTGTTGTATGTTGATAGGTATGACATGGCCCACTAATATTCCAGTCACGTGCATGCCCTGCATGAATTAATTGCACTGATGTTGTCTGCTCCCATTTTAGTTAATGGCACTGCCTCTGCCTTCTGTGTGCTTGCTGCTAAACCATCCCAAGCTGCTGTAGTGTCCACAGCTATGCCAGTTCGTGAAACCAATCCTTGGGCTCATGCTCCTGCTGCTAATACTGGAGCTGCAGCCGTGGTTGCTGGTAAGATTGGAAGTAGATGTGGTGCATTGCTATGAGAACTTGGATCAAAAGCATAATTGAGCCCTCGAGACAACTGTCAATGCCACTTAATGGCAAGGGGAAGGAACAGTAACAAAAGCTGGAAGTAGTAGCCTTTTGCACAAGTGGATGGAGGGAAGCGATGAACTCACTGGTTCTGGGTCTATAAGCTGGACTGATTCTTATTTTAGCAGCATTTTAGAAAATTCAGTGCTTAAAAAGGAAGTAATGAAATAGTGTGTGCTTGGGGATGAAGGGGAAAGAATCTCTATGTACCCAACATAATTTTTGTGCATTCTTTCCACTAACATATGTAAGGAGAGATTAAGTTGGTTGCTTAAAGGCTTTAGATGTTCATTTCTTCTGTTTAATAAGTTTAGGCAGTCCCTCCAGTCCTTGTCTGTAGTTACATACAACGTAAGGTGGTACTTTAAAGGGTGGTCACCCGTGTGGACAGGGTGGCCATCTGGACAGGCTGGAAGGCTACAAACTGATGTCATTTCCTGGTGTAAGCTCAACTTGAAAAGCGAAACTCTGCTAGTGAAATAGTAGGTTCTACTCAGCCTTGTAAGAGTACCAGACTCATTTTTCAGTAAGTCTTCCCTTATAAGAGGGAGGCCCTAAGCTCTGCCTCCAACAGTTCCCACTGTAAAAACAACAGTAAACTTTAGCTGGTGTTTAACTGGATCAGGCTGACTGAAGACTACTGAGCGGTAATGGTTTTCCACTTCTCCAAAACACCAAATAACACATGAATTGCAGAGCCATCTCTAGCATTCCTGGTTGCTTTTCTCATCACGTTGGAAACCTGGCAAGGCCTTATGGGAGGGAAAGA
>NW_009630571.1:26904-34255 GCF_000690535.1 Cariama cristata
AAATTCAGCCGGTGGGAGATAGTTTGGAAACTGTGGGAAGAATAGAAATGAGGGTGATTTTTTTTTTTTTTAATCATTGAAGATAAATGAGTTAAAATCAGAGCTGGTTTTGTAGAAGAAAAGTCTAAAATGCTAAGTGTTGAACATCGCAAAAGAGTTTGAGAGGTTAACAGCCTGAGCGCTATATCAGAAGAGTAAGGGAACAGTGAGTGGAGATGGAAGAAGAATATGCAGGAGTCATAGTACGTACAGTTCACGTATCATACAGTAATTTGATCAGATGTATTGCCTTAAATGTTCATGTATATTGTGAGTACTCACACTTCCCTTCAGTGTGTATGGGACAGAAAAATGAATGTTATCTTGAACTCCCAATACCATTATGTTCCAGTTCTTTAGAGGGTAAAGCCTTAGTTTAGGAAACAGAGCAAATGAGCCTTATAAACAGTTTCTTATAGCTTTGTGTTCTAAGAGTCCACCAGTCTTGAGCTATGTATTCAGAAACTGATAGTCCCCAGTTAGAGGAATTAGTGGTTATGGACTAGATCATTCCCACTACGTTAGGAGCGCAGGCGGCAGCCCTCCTGCATGCCCTAAAGTCTCAGATGTCTGCTATGGGGGGAAAAAAAAATATCTGCATTTTAGGGAAGAAGTTGTTCCCTTTGTGACCAGTGTCGTCTTGTAACAGAACACTGCAGTGGATGCATAAAGATGCTTCCAGTGTTGGTAGCAGTCTTCCAGCAGTGGAGGGAGGAGGCCTATCTGTTCTTGTGTACATCCTCCAGCCTAACTGATGAAAGGGTGAGGAGGGGAAATGTTAGTGACATCCCTATGCTTTCCTTCCCAGGCACTGAATGGAGCAGCACCTCCTCAGGTGCAGCCTCACCAAGTCTCTTCCAAGGAAATCACAGACGTACTCCCTCAGAGGCAGACCGCTGGTTGGAAGAGGTCTCAAAGACTGTCAGAGCCCAACAACAGCCAGCCCCAGCCCCACAGCCGCTCCTACAGCCTCCTCCAGCAGCTTCCCAGTCAGCGCCAGCCTTCCCAGTCAGCACCTTTATTGCGCCTCAGCCTGTGCCGGTTGGTGTGGTACCGCCCATGCAGCCAGCGTTTATTCCCGCTCAGCCCTATGCCGTAGCAAACGGGATGACCTATGCAGCCCCAAGTGTACCTGTGGTTGGAATCACACCTTCCCAGATGGTAGCCAACGTCTTTGGTACTGCAAGCCACACTCCAGCAGCCCATCCGCATCAGTCACCCAGTCTTGTCAAACAGCAGACGTTCCCTCAGTATGAAAGCAACAGTGCTACGACGAGCCCGTTCTTCAGTCCACCGGCGCAGCACAACGGCTCTGCGGCTTTCAACGGAGTTGACGGTGGGAAATGGGCTGCAGAGGACAAGCATTCGCAGCCTCCCGCAGCTGCTCCGCAGGTAGACCCGTTTGAAGCACAGTGGGCAGCACTAGAGAGCAAGGCAAAGCAGCGCACTAATCCCTCTCCAACTAACCCCTTCTCAAGTGATTTACAGAAGACATTTGAGATTGAACTTTAAGCAGTCCTATGGGGGGTGGATAAATTGTACATTAGGATAGAGGGATAAAGGGAGCAGAAGGGACTGTTTCTGATCGGTTTGCTTTGATAATCCCAAAGGTCCCTTCAAACAAAAATGAGTTAGAAAGAGGGAGCAATTATGAGGAGGACATAAACATACAGAGAATTTAATGTGCAGTTCTTAAAAGGAATCCTGGAGCCACCCCAGTCTGCATTCCCTCCTCACTTGGGAAGCTGGAAGTCTAACAGAGCAAAGAAAGGCACCCAGTCCCAAAGCCTGTCCTGCAGAAATGTAAATTATCTCACAGAAAGGAAGGCAGAGCTTGTACTTGTGTCCTTCTCATGCCCTGCGAGTCCTGGATGTTCCCCCTCAGGGAAAAGTGGGGTGGGGTCAGGGGGTGGTTATGGGTGGGAGATGGTCACCTGCTTAGCAAAAGCTAGGTTTGTGGAAAAAGTTGAGCTTCCATTTTGAGTAACAAAGTGAATATTATATGTAAAGAATAAAGTAAAGCCAAAATCTTTATTTTTATGCATTTAGAATATTTTAAATAGTTGGATATTAAAAGCTGTATGAGTTGTAAGTAATCTTGCCAAAGGTTAAAAAAAAGGGGGGTTGGATGTAAGAAATTGTACATAAGATTGATTTATCTCTGATTCTTATTGTAAGTAATATTGGGGGGTGGAAAAAGGGGCTCTAGCTTGTTCTTGTATCTGTTCATTGTAAGTAGCATATTGCAACAACAATCACAACCAGTAAGTCATTATATTGTAGTTTTAAGTAAAGAAAATTAAAGAACAGTATTGTCATGGTTTGAAAACCATGGGGAAGATTTACTGTTTTTTATCAGAATCAGCTACATATTATATATAGTATGGGTTTTTCCTTTCATGTATTGCTGCAGTTTCTTTGTCTTAATCTATTGGTTCTAACACTACTGTGACAACTTACTGTAATCATATCTACATCCTGGGGCTACCTGGGAAACCATTTTATGTTTGTCTGTCAATAGATCTTAGAGGCTTTTAACTTTGGTTTCATTTTTTTTTCCACTGATTTGTGAAACCTTGTGGTCGAGGCTGCAGCTGGTCCGGGTTCTGCCTCTGGTGACTTGTGAAAACCATCTCATTTTAACTTTACTTTTAAACTTTGGCCTTACAAGCAAATGTAAGTTATATATATATTTGTACTGATGATTTATAATCTGCTTTAACAGAAATAAATGTTGGTGGTAGAAGCACTGTCTGTGAAAGCTTTAT
Organism: Cariama cristata; assembly: GCF_000690535.1. Classification (NCBI taxonomy): domain Eukaryota; kingdom Metazoa; phylum Chordata; class Aves; order Cariamiformes; family Cariamidae; genus Cariama; species Cariama cristata. The sequence goes on from NW_009630571.1 coordinate 29,712, forward strand.
TTCTCACCCCCATTTGGTTTTCAGCATTTGCCCTTCTGGGTATCTTCTGTGTTATTAGGTGGATGTAGAAGAGCCCTGCTTGCCAACCTAGAAGCTTAATAATGGTATCTTAACACCTCTCATTTTGTACCTTGAACTTTAAGACTGAACTTGCAAATATTCTTGTGACCCATAACTATTTAAAGCTCTAAAATGGAGAGCTTTACTGAAAACATCAGACTCTGGGTTTGCATTGCTGTATTTTCTAACACTGAATATTTGCATAGAGACAAATATGAAGACACTAACATTCAAAAAGGGAAAAAAGGAAAACTCACTTTGTCTATCTTTCCCCTGCTACTAAAAGGAGTGAAGATCCTAAGAGCCATATGAGAAGATGGTGTAATTTCACTCCTTTTCTGTTCTGCCAGTGAGCTGCTATCTACTCAGTAAGTATGACTGGTTTTCACTTGCATTCTTATGTGTACCATGTCAGTTTAGACACGAGGAAAAGTCAGACTTTGTAACCTGAAGGGAAAGAAATGCTCCCTTTGTCTGGCCCTAGCATTTGAGCTTGCCAGCAATTTCCATTTCTAGGCAAGTGCAGTGAGCCTCACACTGACATGGTCTAGAAAACTGGGACTTTTTTTTCCTTACAGATTTTCAGTATGATATTAATGACCATCACTTCCTGTGGTATTTGAGTTAGTACCAATGCTTTTTTCAGCTTTCAAAAAGCAAGTGAATACTTGTAGACATTTATAATAGGAAAGAAAGCACATATAGCTTATTCTATTAGTCCCGTATCTTTCACAGTCGTGCCCCAAGATCAGCTGAAAATAGCCCAGTATAGCTACACCCTTCCCCTGCCCTGGAGATAACGGTAAAGGCAGTATGACCTTCCTATGATCCATTGTTGAGGGAAGAAAACAAACATCTTGTTTCCTTTTTTGATTTGAGAATCATTCAGTTAGGTGGTACTACATAGACGGAAAAGCTCAGCTTGTCAAATACAAGAAATGTAAAAAGACGCTTTGGTTAACTATTACAGCAATGGCACATATTTAAAGCAGTGAAGTGCATGCCTTCCGCTACCATCCTTGCTAGCACGGTTAGGCAGCTGAAAGGAGGTCAGAACACTCACTTAACCCAAGCACCTCCTGCCCATCAGCGTACAGGTGGCTCTTGCAGCCCTCATGAGGCTTGAGAAAGCGTTCCCTGGCCACATCTTGTATAACCATACAGCTTATGTGAAAGCTGACTACACAAAATACTTAAATATTCTAAAAATAGAGCCTCTGACGTAGTAGAAAAGGTTATTACAGAACTGGATTGCTTATTCTGGGACAAACGGGTCTGATACAACCATAATCAACTTCTAACCATGCTCCTGTGCAGGTCCACAGATGGTGAGTGCCCTCTCTATGCCTGCCACATGTGAACTGGGAAATCTTCACTAAGACTGGAGTTTACACAGTCTGCGATTAGTCCCTGGGTCTCAAAAGGCAAAGTCATGCTATAGACTAAAATATCCTATACACAGAAAAAAAAAGGGTGCTGGTCTGGGATGTTAAATGCAAAATTATGTGAAACACAATTAGAAGTTCTGAGGACCATCTCATTGTTCTTAAATATCCAATGATGTCAACTTCAATCCTTACACTGTAACGCCTACCATGAATTACAGCAGATGAAGTTTTCCCTAATCAAATTAAAGGGTCTTAACTGCAAAATAAGTAGTTTTGTCTTTTCTAGCAAGCAGAATCTATCAGAACACAGAAAGACCCACTCCAAATAGCTGTGTGACTGTCACCTCTCGCCCCGTTACTGGATTGCTTCTAGACTTTTCAGTTTGTTCACATTTTCAAGCAGTGTATCCAATCCTGAAGCCATACCTGTGCTGAAGGGAGTGCAACCATTATGTTGGTAATTCTTATGTTTAGTTGGATCTGAACTGATTTACTGGAGTTAGAGTCCAAACCCGCTTTAGGCTGTCAAGCCTGTGGATTTACACCTATGCATTACTGATGCCCTCAGTACGGCGAGGAGGGTGGTGTGAGCACAGTCCTGAATTAGCTGCCTGCCTTAGAAGCCTTAAATTAAAGTAAGATAAGGAGGAGAGGAAAAAAAAAAAAGCACCAATCCAAAAAAAAAAGTCAATCCTCCACACCCCGCCCCCAAAACATCACCACCAACACTACCTATTGGTCGACTAGCTTATAGTTACATCTATGCAAATAATAAATGGGTGATGGTGCTAATTAACCCATCCAAGTCTCAGCAGGGAGTTTCAAATGAGGAAGAGGGCAACTGTTAGGGCTCATGCTAGGGTAAAACAATACCATGGAGGCTGTAAAAAAAGCTTTTGCTCAGAAATAATTCCATTTTGAGATACTGAAGACACCCAAGGGCCTTTCCTGGTTTAACAAATCATGACACAATCTCACACCCCTTAATGCCTGAGACTTTCAGAGCCTCGTGTGCATGCTCACTGCCAGTCTTGAAACAAAGGATGCTTTTCAGCTATAGCTGCTCTGCCCCTGGAAGTCCTTGCTTGTTAGCCCACACCACATGCAGAGCCAGGCTTTCCTTGACTTACCTGAGACTAGAGGAGATCACTAGGAGGTTTATTCTGACAAATCAAATGCCCCTACATGTATTTCTAGGTGTATGTTATTTGCCTCCCCAAGCTGAAACTCAGCACAATGCTACCACCAAGCCCAGCTTTGCAATGAATTCAACAACACAGATCTGCTGAGTCTTCCTAGAGTCAGCGATATTTAAACTGCAGCATCTCGGAAAAGATAACAGTGTTGGTATATTCATCTAAATCACCCCTAACTTTCACGAAGGGCTAAAAGTATTCTTCTATTTTGTCTTAAGCTTTCTGTGAAGCATTGCTTCTACATTTCAATCCAAAGCTGATTACAGTCAAGTAGAAACGAAACTGACCCAACTAGAAATTTGTCTAAGGTCTACTGGAATAAAACAGCTACAGTAACATAACATTACAGCTGCATCCCTAGAGCTAGTCATCTCATAGGACCCGAACACTCATTTTATATGCATCAAGCTGTTTCTCATGGCCAGAGTCCTTTGCATTTAGATGGAAAGCGCTCCCCAGGATTACAACCATTCATTGCTCATTGGTGCTATGTTAAGACAGTTCAGGCCCACCTTCAAACGCTTCAGAGACAATTTTTTTTTTAAAGAGCACATCTGTGTCTCGCTGGTATGAAGAATTGGTTTCTCCCTCTTTCATGCTGGTTATCCTCCTTCTATAAAAGTCACAACATCCTTATGTTCCCAACATCATCTTGTTCTGTGAATGACAGCAACTACCCTTAAGTGAAGAGATGGATTAGCTACAGCAAGGTACACGGGGGGTGGGGGGAAAGGAGCTTGTAAAAAACTTGTGGGTGGTGGGTGTCTCACCTTTGAACAGTTACACCCACTACACTCTGTTCAATTCACCCTCTTGAGCATTCCTACAAGGCAGAGCTCCCAAAACAGTTTAATGCAGTAAAAGGACAGAGTTCAGACTTCCAGTCTTGTAATCGGTCACCTGTACTTTCACGTGGAGGTGTCTGTCACCCATGGCGGCGAGGAGGGCTGGCCTGCGGTCGGTAGCGAGAGCAGCTAGCGCAGCAGAAGCTGGAGTAGTACTGGTTACCGCAGAGCTGGGCCTGCAGGATCAGGTCGCAGTTGGCGAGGTGTGGCTGGTCCACGCACTCTCTGCTCAGGTCCACAACTTGATTCACAGTAGCTGCAGAAGAGCAAAAGGTGAAGCAGCTGTAAATACACTGCCAGGGCTTATCCTCAAGGTTTTGTTTCCCTCTCAAAAGACACAGCATGTTCCTGCTTTCTCCACCCTGCCAGTTCTAAGGGGATTGTTTTAAATTTAGTCCAACATCAAGGATGAGAGAGAAACTGACACCTCTGGTGAGATACAGAAGGAGAATGCAGTTTCTGGGGCTGACCTCCTGAGGAGATACCACACTACATCCAGTGTAAAGCCAGCTGGATGGCATCCAGAGTCCAAATATGAATCTTGCAGCCAACTATGGCATTTTGGTCTCAGGAAGTTAATTAGGCTCCCAGCACCCTGGAGGGTGGGATATAAATGCTGAGGGAAAGCCAGGCTCCTTGAGTAGTACAACCCAGAGGTTCCTGCTGTCCCTCAAAGCCCGAGGTCGGCAGTGGATGGGCAGACCTATAATAGTGGCCAAGAGGCAGGCACCGTGGCCTGGAGAGGCAGGGAGGCCATGTTGTACTCACTGCTAGGCCTGCTCCTCAGCACTTTCACCTCCGTGCTGGCACTGACGGAATTGCTGGTGCTGTAGGCACTGCACGTGTAGGATCCCTCGTCAGCCTCTTGGACGTTGCTTATGATCAGGCTTCCATCCTGGGACAGGTGGATGTGGTGGCCATCTGCCCGCATGGGGACTCCGTTCCTGTGGCAAAAACCATTCTGTATCACTATTCCCAGCCCTGGGGGCTAAAGGAGTTCTCTCTGCTCTTTGGGAACTGATGCTCTGTGAAAGGGGTGAATTTTTACAAATTCA
>NW_009630571.1:34280-55747 GCF_000690535.1 Cariama cristata
ACAACCTGACTCTAAAATTGAGTAGTAACATGAGCCTGAGGGAGTCTGCATCTTTTAGCCCAGTGTCTGGGGGGCAGCTAGCTGTGTGCACTGTATATGACATTGTCCCTTCCACTATTACACATTTTTGAGGTTTGAGGAACTAAGAGGAAATCCAGCGTGCCTTTCCCTCTGCCCAGGTTGTGTTCTGGCAGTGCTCGTTTGGCTGGCATTGATAGCAGCACATAGTGCTTGAGGAACATATGGGGTAGTGAGCAATGCGCCCTCTTTCCTCTTCTTTAAAAGTTTTTGTCAAAAAAAAAAATATGTTTAAAATACCAACAAGCTTGTGTCTGTTCTGTTCCTTCCTGGAATGCTCTGTGCCCATGTGCTGGTTTTGGCTGGGGTAGAGTTCATTTTCTTCACAGTAGCTGGTGTGGGGCTATGTTTTGGATTTGTGCTGGAAGCAGTGTTGATAATTCAGGGATGTTTTAGTTACTGCTGAGCAGGGTTTACACAGAATCAAGGCCTTTTCTGCCTCTCACCCCACCAGCGAGGAGGTTGGGGGTGCACAAGGAGTTGGGTTTAAACAATTACCAATCCATCTCTTGGGATCCTTTGCAAGAAGGCTCCAAAACAGAACTGATTATTTTCAAACAGGGAGAAAAAACAACAAAAACAAATGGCCAAACACTTGCATAAATTCAGAGTTTCCCTGTAAACCATCAAGAGAAGAGGGAACAGCTTTTCCTTTACCTCTTTTAAAATACTTTAAAATCTCCTTTGGGCCCACTTGACATTAGAGGCAGAGAACTATCACAGCAGGATGCTGGGAGAAGAGTCGCTGTTACTGTAGGGGCTAAAATGTTTGCTAGGGTTAGGCAGAGAGAGTTTTATAAAGACCAACTAAGGGTCTTCCTCTCATTACTCATTTTAGTTTGTGCTATTGTAATGTCACTAGCTTTCCAGCATGGAGCCTTTTCAAACTCCATGAAATCTTAGCTTTCCTCCTCATTTGGTCGGAACATGAACTTGGTGACCCCCATATGCCACAGGGATCTTGCCCAGGATTTCTGGGTAACAGCCAAGTTGTTTAGGAAAGGGTAGGCGATGCTAGCTGGGGCTGAGAACCGTGGGTCTCTCCCTTACCTGGTAGGCACCCTGCATTATTATTCAGAGGGTAAGTGATGAGGTTTGGGATGAAAAGGAAAGGAAAGTTCCGTCTGATTTTTGCTCACCTTGACCACCTTATATTCACGTTGTCGCCAGTCACTGTACAGTGAAGCTGAGCAGTCCCTCCCTCAGGTACCGTGATGCTTGGCAGAAGACCAGTGATCCTCAGCTCTCCTAGACCAGAAGGGAAGTCACCGCTAGCAGGAAGACAATGCCACGCTGCCCCTGGTAGTAGGAGCATTCCCTCACGGGGTAAGTCCAACATGCTATGATGAGCTATGAGCCCCTAGGCCTTGAAACAGCATGTTGCTATGGGAAATGTGGATTTCCTAAGGGCTTTGGCCCGAGCTAAAGCAAGTAGCAAAGGCCTCAAAGAGCTTTTCCCTCCAGCTGGACATAAGCTCATCACATGCACCGAAGAACCATCTCCTTAGTTCCTCTTGCTGTTACACCCATTCCACACCAGTGTCCCAGAAACAAGTCCCCAAGAGTCACTCTTACGGTGCTATTAGTCCCTCTTCCCAGCTGCCTGGAGCATCATGATCTACCAGACACACACAGATTACCACTGAGTAAAACAACTCACTCTTCCCTCACCCTCAAGCTGCCTGTTAAACATTAGGTGCAAAGCCAAGAGGCACAGTCAGATAAGAAACCCACACTGCCCAGCTCTCCCTATTTCCCACGTGTGTGCACACACATGTGTGTGTACAGACATGCCACACACGTCTCCAACCCATCCAGTACCTAGAGGTCGGAATAGGACCTGGCGCTGGTCTTGGTCACGTCCATTTGAGGCAATGCAAGTAAAGAAGCCAATGTCTTCAGAGCTGACCCGGCTGATCACCAGGGCCCCGTCTGACTGCTGCCTGTGTCTGGGGAACAAAAGCAGAGAGTCCCTCAGTCTGCGCCTGGGTCAGGATGGGCCTCCAGCCACCACCGCCGAAGCTGAGCCTTGCGTACAACTTTGCAGTAACACTGAGCAAAGGTTTAGCAGCAGTTCAGTTCAACGTGTAATGCAACCCCTGGTCCTCAAATCCCAGTACTAGTGGCTGCAGACTCTGGAAAAGCTTGCTGCTAGAGCAGGTTTCTGGGAGCAGAGGGTGAGGGGAACTGCAGGAGAGCAGCACCGGTAGCTGTGGAAGTTCACTGCAGGCACCCTGATCTCTCTCTCTGCTGTGAAGCTCTGCCCTGGCTCACAGACCAGCTGCTTTTTTGGCTAATTTGCTTGCTGCGCGTTCTCTTTCTGCTAACCTTGTAGATGAAGACGTTTCAGCTTTAGCTCACTTGTAGACCCTGTTCGCTCAAGGGTTCAATGTTCAGACGCTGACCTGTGAGTGAGGCCAGGGCAATCAAGCAGCCCTAGGTCTGGCCCTAACAGAAGCAGCCGGCCAGCATAAAGCAGGACAGGCCCTAGCTGCATGGCCAGCAGCTCCGGTCTCTCAGGGAGGAGAGAGGGAAGGCAAGGCAAGGAGGCGGCGCTCCTCCACATGAACCTGCCTGTGGGTATGGTGGAGCTGCCTGGGAGCTTACCTGGGAGAGGAGAGGGGCTGCCCGTCTTTCTGCCACTCAATGGTGAGAGCTGGCGATGCTTCCACTGTGCAGGGCAGTCTGACTCTCTCCCCGATGTTGGCCTCCACTACTGAGGGCTCGCTCTTATCCATTCTCAGTCTGCAAAGTCCACAAGCACAGCAAAAGATGCAGAAAATTGCTCGTTCGGCATAAGGCTTTTTTAATCACAAGCCTTATCTTTTGCCTCCAAGCAGAAAGGGCAGTCTCTGCACTCCCATCAGAGCTCTGATGCTTGCCATTATGAAACATTCAGAAAAGAGCAGCCTCCATCAAATCCTGCTCCAGTTCAGCACAGCGTGGTGCTGCGCTCCTGCCTGCCAGCTTAACCCTTTAGAGACAGCAACCCTGTTTCTTATAGCATCCCTCTGGATAACAGCCTAGGAAGCATTAAGAACAGGAGCACATGGCAAATAGTACAAAGTCCTGAACAGGGCACCAAGAAAGTTTCGCCCAAGGTGCTTATCTGGCACACAAAAACGAGTAGATTTTTTTTTTTTTTGAGGGGGCGTGAAGAGTGCATTGCAATCACCTGCCATCCACTTCATGCAGCAGAAAGGCTGAGGTCAGACACTCACATCACCCATCTCCTCTTGTTCTTTGCTCTCTTATAACTACAGCTAAACATCATTTTAGAAGGGAACTAAACCATGATGTTCCCAGAGTCAAACAAAATATCATCTCCCCCACCCCCATTCTCTGACCTGAATTCTTGATCTCGAAAAACAAAACTAAAGAGCCTTAATTCAATGAATCACTTCTTTCTGCTTTTAGGCAGAAGCAGCTAAGGAGGCTGCTGGGGAGTTCAGCAAATTGGCTCGGTTTTAGGTTGTAAACTCAAAAGAAGGGAGTCATCAGATCATGGTCCCATTTAATCTGGAGCCCCAACATGCTGCATTTAAGGCAAAAATAATTTGTACCCTTTTATTTCTGTGGGGCACTAAAAAAACATGCAAGAAGCTACAAAATATGCCACCTAGTAGGTGAGTAGATAGTTTTGAGTCAAACTAGTTTGTTCATAAAATATTTAAAATAAATGGGTGGGGGCTAAAGTAACTGGAACTTTTTAAAATATAGATATGTCTATTTTGTGCTAGTTAAGCAGTTCCTATTTGCTCCGCTTTTTTACAGAACAGGTTTCTCTTTCTGCCTACACCAACTTGACCAGCTAAGGATGCGCCCCTGATATTTCTACTTTTGTTTGAACCTAGCTCCTTTGCCGTCAGCCTCCCTGTGCATCTTTGCTCAGACTATGCTTCTTTCAAGAGACCCTCGGGGAGGACAGAAGACAGCTTGTGACTGGGATCTTCTCCCGTTCCTGTTGCCAGCAGTTCAATACTGCTTGCTTCCCAACCGTGCCCCAGAACAGCTGACCCAGGACCTTTCCAATCTTCAGCTTTTCTACATGAAGAGATGCCATATGGTTCATCAGCTGGGCACGGTGGACAAACTGTTGCTGTATGTGAACTTACCTGTATGTGAATTGCTGATGCACAGAGGAACCAGCTGCGTGTACAACCTTCCTGCCTCCAGATAGCTCTCGATGCTGCTGGTTTTCCTTGTGAAGGACCCGACCTCTCTCACCCTCTGCCAGAACAGCGCTCTGGTACTCTATTCAAAATAAAATGCCATATGTGAATAAAAGGACACTTCTTACTGTGACCTCTTGCGTAGGGTTTCTGTGAGCTTGGGAGAGCTTGCTGAACTGGAGCCAAAGAGCCCTTCAGCCATCTGTTTTCTGGCTGACTAGTGCAGTAAGCCTGTGCTGTCTGCTAATGAGAGTCACGGACCTGCAGGCAAGCAATTTCAGCCTCCTTTCTCTCCTCTGTCAGTGAACACGTTGCAACATCCCTTAGGCCACAATGCCTCCTGCCCCACATGCCGTTGCTGTGACAAAGCATGCTTCAGAGATTGAAGGCTACAGGATGCCTTGCTGGCCCATCTTTTGAGACTAGTCTTTCATATTTTTTTGTTTCTTAAATAAGGCACATTTTTCAGAACAAACAATCGTTTGTTACCCAGCAGGACCTGTTTGGAAAAAACAGAAAACAAACGCACCAGCACAGACAGCTATGGCAGATTGGTCACATTATAGTGTGAGATGGAGAGCCCAGAAAACTGCAGAAAACCCTTCTTCTGAAGTCTCCTTTCTGGGATCAGGAGGCAGCTGATGGCTCTCCAGGAGGAAGACATGCTTGCTGTACTGGAAACAGGGCAGGTTACAGGCAAGCCACAGCTCCGGTTACAGGGCGCCACTGCAGGGGAGCAGGTGCTTTATGGCTAAGGCTTTGGTCATGAGGCAACTCCAAAAGAAGCCCTGCTGCCTCCACACTCCCTCTTGGCAGCCCTACAGTGGGGGAGAGCAACTGCTTTGACTAGCTCGGGACACCGTTGCCATGGGGTAAAGGCAATGCGGCTAGCACAGTGTGGCAGCAGCAGAAGTTTGTTCCTGTAGCTGGCTTTATTGCTCCTGTTGTCAATAACCATTACGGAGGAGCCCTGAGCTAGCTCTTTGGTCTTAAGTGGAAGGTAAGTCACCTATGATCTGTAACCGAATCTGTCGGCTCTCTGTCCTCCCATCAGAAATGAGGCATGTGTAAGTCCCGGCGTCCTCCGGCTTGGCGTGGCTGATCACTAAGGAGCTGTCAGACTGGTAGGTGTGCCTGCAACAGGAGCAAGGATTAACTGCCTCTGCCTGGCCACGGACAGCAACTGGCCACGGTGGAGCAGCCCTTCGTGCTGATGGTACATAAACTATCACCATGCAGTGCCCTCCCCGGCTTAGACAAAAAAACAAAACCCTGTTGACCAGAGAGGGTTCACAGGCAGGGGAAATAACTGCGGCAGAAAGGAGGTCAGGAACAGAGAGGAAACCGAGATGGGAAAACAGGGAACTGCTTTCAGCAACCCTCTCCCATGAGAAAGCAAACTGCCCTTCCAGGCCGTAGCCTGAGCCCCAGCAGTTATTTGCAAACAGAAAAGCGTAACAGGGCTTTTCTTAACTGTGATTTTCATAACGCAAAGGGACTGTCTGGCTCCAAACTGTTGCTGGAAACAGACTTCCCAGGAAAAACAGGCTTTAAAAGTAGTTTAAATAAAAATTATATCTTAGATGGGTGTGCCAGAAACTTCCAGCCAGAGGAAGTCTGAGTTATTTGGCTGTAAGCGTCACCCTGGACTACTGACTTAGTGCTGCCTCAAAATGAATCCAAATGACATAACATTTTTTTCTGTATCACTACCCACATATCAGCTTCCACCAGTGCCTTGTTATGGGACAGCACCTGTTCTGCCCTGTAACACTGGCCAACACCTCAGTACTATTGCAGACTGTATCTGTTTCTGCTGTCCCCAGAGCAGGTGGACAGTTCGTGCTCTTAGGTCAGTACATGGGGTGGTTTTTTTGTTTGTTTGTTTGTTTTTTGAATGTTAACAGTAAGATTTGAAAGCAAGTGGGCAAGAATATTTGGCAGTCTGACCAGCAAGGAGCCCATCTGCTCTGCAATGAAGGGAGCTGAGCTTACCTGTCAGAGGAGACCGGTTGGCCATCCTTCATCCACTCCACTCTGGAGAAGGGGGACATGCCTGTCTTGCAGACCAGCTGGATGTTTTGTCCCACGACTGCTGTCACAAGAGAGGGCTTGGCTTCTTCCAGGATGGCTCTGAAAGAGAAAGTGATTCCACTGGCACCTCTGCTGCCCTCTTCTCCTCTGTGTCCTCTAACGTGACTCTAAATGAGTCCCAACCACAGGGTAAAGCAGGACCGGCTGCCCATTCAGCTCTGACTGGGTGACATGTGGGGAACCCTCTCCTACATGGCAAAGGCTGCTCCAGACAGACTGAATGCTGCAATATCTCCAGGAAGAGAGAGACTCCTACAACCCCTCTCTTCTGAGGGAACTAGGTTCAGCTCAGCAGGCAGACACAGAGTCGAGATCTAGCTCTATGCACTCCTGATTTTCAGGTTGATACTGTCTGGATCCTGAACCAAACACTGCATCTTAAAAGTCTTCCCTAGAGCAACTCACTGCTGCTCCATGCAGTGCTGAGATAACGGCTCTGAAGTCAGAGAGCCAGCTAAATTTGTTGGTCAGAACAAGAAAAACACCTATGCATTCTCATCTACAGTGTAAGAATGCCTCCCAGACAAAGACCTCAGCGTCCTGCAGTCTTTTCATACACCATACTTCCAGTGCTGTCAGAGAGCAGGGAGAGTGCAAGGAAAGAGACAGCAGATAACTCCATGGCCTTAATAACTTGATTTACCAAAGGGCCACACGTACAGCCAATCCCTTGCATGGTGTTCCCAGTTAGCTGGTCCCAGCTGGGGCAACATTTTCACTCCAGAGGAAGCTGTACTGATGCTTCACAATGAGCTAAGCAGAACAGGGGTGGGGAAAAAAAAAATCATAAAAAACTATCACCTGTGCAGAGCCCGCACTGGGAACGAGTCTGCAGATGCCAAAAATCCCTCCATCATGGAAACACCTGCTCCGAAAGCCTTATGCTGCTGCTTGCCTTCACGGGGCAGTGCTGGCTGGCCACTGCTACTCTGCCTCTCGGGGGGCTCAGGCACTGCTGTTTCCCACAAGTGGAGCTGGCTCAGGCTGTCCGGTTTGCTTTGCTGGGTGCCCCAGTGCTGGCTCTCCAGCACACCAGTCCTTGGCGAAGACTCTGGCAGCACCTCACTTCGCCAGCTGTCCCGTCTGTGGCTGTCTTGCATGGGGTGCGAAGCCCCATAGACTCTTTCTTCTCGTCTGCGGCTTGCAGACTCTCTCGGGGGTGGCTGCTGTGGACCCCGAGCATCCCCTGTATGAGAGTGGGAGCCAGTGTGCTGGCGTTGCAGGGGTCCTGTGCCAGAAGAGGGCTGGTGCTCCAGAGGACTGACCCCCACAGAGTTGTGGCACGCTCTCATGCACTCCTCCTCTGAGGCAAAGCTGTTTTTATTGCCATGACAGCCGCCGTACCAAAACCGGTTGCACTTGCCAACAACAGTCACAAAGTACCAGCGAGTGGTCCAGTTTGCACAGGGACCATGGGCACTGGGCAGCAGGCACATGACAGGATACTCTACCAAAAAGAGAAGAACAGAGGGAGATGTGAGGGTCATGAAGCACAAAGGTTTGGGTGCTTCAAGCCACCTGCCTAGATGATCTGATGGGCCTTGTGGGCAAAGGGCAGGTGGGAAAGTAGGACATCTGAGTTTTGCCCCCCGCTCTGCTTTGAAATTGGGCAGCTGCTCACGTGTTTCTTTCTGCCTGTTTTGCCACTGGTGGAAGGAGAAACAACCTCAGAGACATTTCTGAATCTAGATACTAGATGGATGCTTTATGGCCTTTCTTGGGGAATTGTGAAGCTGCAAGGCTGGCTCTGGGGCTTCCTCTCCTGCAAGGGGCACGTGGCTGCCGTTGGCACACTTCCAGCCCACAAAGCAAGTGGATCAGACCCAGTTGTGAAGCTTCGTGCATTACAGAATACCCCTCCACACACTGACAGAAAGAGGAGCACAGCCCAACGTGTCTACAAACCGAGCCCTGTGTTCCCAGTCACAGGTAGCACAGCCACATGCTGGCAAACACTGGATGCAGGGCTCTGACTGGGGTGCTTTGCCAAGCTGCGGTTGAGCAGAGAGGATCCAGAGAGCTTTCCCTTTCCCCAAGGCAGCCCCACAGGGCTGGCCACCAAGCAGTCTCTGTGCTGCAGCAGAAAGGCAAGGCAATGCAGCAGCAACGCGCCTGCAGAGGATACAGCTGGGAACTAAGGGAGCAGAGACACTTTTGCCCAGCAGCTCCAGTGCCCCATAGTACACAGCAGGCGCTGTATTGAACTCTGCTGGCCGAAAGCATCCGTGCAGCCCCGAGCAACACCTCCATCCTTTGCTGTAGCTCTCATTCCACTCCTGTCCATGGGCTGTCCAAAGGCTGAGCATGGCCCTGATTCCTCAGAGGCACCCTGCTTCCCCTAAACCCAGGTAACTAACTTGGAGCACTCCAGGCTGCACCAGGGCATCTTCTTGGGGGCAAACAGCTCCCCAGAAGTCCTACCAACTGACAGAGACCGCATAAACACACTTCTGTCCAACTATCAGCAGAGGACAAGAATTTCTACAGTTGCTGACAGAACTGAACCATCTGGCTGCTTTTCTACACTTGCCCCAAGCTTCCCCTGCCCCAGCCACCAGGTAGAATTTCTTTTCAAAGAGATCGTTTACTACATTTTACAGAGAGCAGAGCCTCTACACAGGAAGCTACTGGATTCTGTAGGACTCTTCCTACGTTTCTAAATCGAGAAGCCAAAGCATCACTTACGGTAGTTGGGCCTATTGAGACATCCTTCCCCTTGAGGGCCCGAAGCTGAAGCGACATTGTCAAAACAGCAGCCGTACATGGAACTGCGGCACTCGCCCGAGGGGTGCTGCTGGGACAAGGCTTGGCTTGCCTTAGAAACAGGAATTGAAAGCCCAAAATTATCATGCATACATGAGGACAGTAGCACATGCAAGGCACCGTGTCCAAGCTGTCGGCTGCAGAAGGCCAGCTGTTAGAGGAACCATTATTTGTTTGTTTGCCTCCTAGAGGCTTTCATGCTGGGAAGGAGTGGGAAACTTGGCTGTCAGCCATGGAGCCAGGGCTGCACTTCTCTGCAAGACAGACCTAACCAGGCCAGTAGCAGGCCAGTTTTTACAGCTGGCCCCACCAAGCACCCCAAGCTATGAGACGAATTACCTTCCTGACTATTTTGCCCTCAATTGATCTGCAGAGTTGACAAACAAAGGCAATTAATAGTGGCCATGTTTTTCCCATTTTTTTTCTCCTAGAAATTGGTTGGTAAGTTTCAGATTGACAGAAATTTGATTACTCAGGATTATTCAATCAGTTCTACACAGGATGGTCTTCTACTTCCCAGCCATCTCCCAACCACCCACTCCATGCCCTGCTTACAGAGGGTCACAGGTGAATGCCCCAGACTGAACAGGAGTGAAGTGGGCCAAAGCACTTGATGCCATGCCTGCAGTATTGGTTCTCCACCATTGCTGGCACTGATGAAGCACAACAAAAACCCACAATGTGAGTCGCTGGGGTCAAATCTGAATCTTTCTATCTGACTGACTCCTAAAATGCAGAGAGTTTTTGTACTTACTGTTGGAGTGGCTGCAGCGGGCTGATTTCTGCTCACTTGAACATCACGGTAGTATTGTGGGCACCCCATGTTGTTTGGGCCCTGGGCAGCTGATACTCCATCAGGACAGCATCCATACCTACAGGCAGAACGGCCGCAGCAATACCTGATCTGCCTGGCTCAACAGGCACAGGCTGTAAATTTCAGTAAGCAGCCAAGAAAGGCAATGCCTCCCTACTTCCACCTACCTGTTTCGGTGACAGGTGCTGAAGGGGCAACCTCTCCCCAAAGGGCCAGATGCTGGAGTGTGTCCATCCGGACAGCAGCCATGTGGGCTCCGATGACAGTCCTGAGAGCCAGTCCCTGTGGTGGGGTCCTGAGAGAAGCTGAGTTGATGGGAACCTGATGAGCGTGACTGGGATTCCCAGCGAACAGGTAACAAGTTCATGCCACGGTCCTTGGTGGATGAAATATGGTGATTCCCAGAGGTACTATGGATCGTGGAGGTCCCAGGGATCATCCTTTCATCAACAGAATCTGGGGAGAGAACTCCTTAAAGCACGCAGGTGAGCATCAAAACCTGGTGAGTTTTCCTCATCTCTGCTCTCTTTCACCTGCTCAAGGCTACAGGGCAGGCTTTGCTGCATCAGAGTTTCACCTGAATGTGTGTCTTCTGGCCCACCCTTCTGGATTTGGTTGTCCTGAGGTTCTTTGCTCAATGCCCTGACCATTCTTTCTGCTGTCCCATGAGAAACCACCTGCCACATTACTGCGGTCCCCTCACGTCATGCTTTCTTCTTTCCATGATCTGCTTTGGGGAGCATTTCTCTTAGCCAGCACTTAAGTCATGTTGCCAGAACCTGGGATCATATATATATCTATACAGTATATATACTGTATACAGTCTTCTGCATGGACAGATTCAAATACTGTTCACTATTGGTGTAAAAGAACCTACACTTTGTCCCTGGCTCCACGAATTTCTAGAAGACCATGAAAAGAATGAGAGAAATGAAGAAAAGGAGGAACCTTGCCCCTACCACACCCTATTTCAAGTCCACTATCATCAAAAACCCAACCAAACAAAATTCTTCCAAACCTGTGGCAAGGCTGTTTGGGTTATAACGTGTCAGCAAAGACTGACGAGTGACATCGTATCCCATCGTGTCCTGCATACTGGGGACCTCTGCAAAGAGAGACACAGACAAAATGAGTGCAGTTAGCCCAGCCCTAAGTTCTAATAATTGTAAATGCATCCAGGAGTCAACAGGAGACTAAAGTTGATGAACATGTTTCTCTTCTCCTGGAACAGCTGCTGAGCAGCAATTGGATTCGACTGGATTGTCAGGACATCAACCTGTGATGCGCAGGCAGACATAAGTCAGCATTTCAGCGCTGGCACGAAGACTAGACACAGAAAGCAAGCAAAATCTTCTGAGCAGTTGTGCCTCCTTTATAGCTGGTCCACAGAGGGATGAGAGTTGCCTATATTTTTTAGCTGCTGAGCCTGCCCGGGTTGCCATCCTTCTTGACTGGGGGCCCTGAGGTCAGTCTGCAGCATACACTGGGACAGAGCCATCACAGAACACTGAGTTCAGAATGGACACACCCCAATGTTGTTCCCAAGCCTGTTACATACATTTCAAACAGCATAGGTACTGGGACTCTGAAGATGCCATCGTTACGTGCACAAAACAAACGTACAGGATGGACACAGGCAGGCAAGAAGCTGAGAACACAAGCTGGTGCAGAGCTGGGAATTTCTACTCCTAAGCAAAAGCATCTTAGGAAAAGCTGGGTGTGCAGCAATACCACTCACGCTGTGGCAGGTAGCAGGGCTGCATGTTGCAGCTACCCAGGGTGGCTGGTTTCTGTGGCTGGATGGCTTTGCATGTCTCAGGACTGTAGAATTTGGAGTCGCCGTCAGCGCAGATGACTTGGCGTGTCCGGACGCCTGAATTGCAGCTCTTCGAACACTTGGGCACAGAGATAAGGCAAGTGAGCAGGCAGCAGAGGCTGAATTGCAGAAACCCCACAGACCAGAAGTGTGGCACAGCTGCATGATTAGCTGCAGGCTGCACACAGCTTCCTCCACCAAGACAAAGCAAACGGTATTTCAGCTGGATTCATCTGAACAATTAGAAAACCATACTTTAAACCATTTTACCAAATGTTGCACCCAGCCCTGAAGCATTAGGCTCTGAGCCATGCTCAGCCTGTAACATCCAGATGAGCTGCCATTACCCACAGTGGTGTGGCAGGGAGCTGGAGTGCATTATTTCAGCCTGGCCTGAAGGCATCTCAATGCTGTGGGGATCCACCAGCTGCGAGAGGGTCAGTTTTGAACCATGCATTCAAGAACAACAGTTTACAATGGGAAAGCAAACTGGTGGCTTTCTTGTAAGCAGCTAACTGGAGTTCCTCTCACTGGAAGCTGTGGATGAAGAGGCAGCAATGAGCAGCAGCTAAGTGGAGGGGAGAGAATGAGGCATCTGTGTAACCCACCTGCTCAGGGCAAGCTCTACAAACATTGGGAGAGATTTCTCTCTCTCACTCAGATGCAGCTAGGAGCCCTTCTGATATCGGAAAAGCAGGGCCCAGGAAAGATCATATTAAGGTATACAACAACTTTAGCTGTTATTAAAACCTGCCCCACATCTCACGAAGAACCAGATGTAACATGTTTTAACTCAGAACAAGCTGGTCTGACTAGCACAGAAGGAAACAAGCGTGTTTGGAAGTCACCTGATGCATTGGATCGACCTCTATCTGCTCCCCCCCGGCACTTTTCCCAGGTTGAAAACAGTCTGGCTCCCTCCACAAAGACAAGACTAATCCAGCTGAAGCACAGTTTATCTGAACAATTACAAAAATGTACTTTAAACCATATCAACCAAACGCAATGACCAGTCCTGAAGCACGGAGTTCTAAGCTATGCTCAGCCAGAGAGCTGGTCTGCTATTCGCAGCGATGGAGCAAAGAATTGGGAATAAGCAGCAAGAGTGGATTGTTTCAGTTTATTGGCTGCATTTTGCCACTGTCACTGAAACTATAATCCCCCCCTCAGAAGGATTTATTTTTGTAGCAGCTGCATACAAAGCAGGCAGCAGATTAACTGGAGCATTACTAGTGCCAGTTAGAACGCAACTGTGAGCCAAGGGACTGGTAATGAAGCAGTACTTGCTCCCAGCCTCAGCCAACGTGCAGACTGCACGGATCAAAGCTTGTTTGCGAGGACCACAGCAATATAATCCGTTATTTCTGAACCATGAAAGCACGATGCTCACCAGGCCCCAGTCTCCAACGTGCCAGCCAATTTCCTGGATGCAGTTCTCCTTAAGGCAGGTCTGGGTGGCCGATGGCTTTGGCTCCATTAGGCAAGCGAAGTCCTGAGCCCGAGAGCCCTGCTGTGTTCTGCAGGTGACGGTCCGGGTCTGCACCCCTTCCCCACAGCTGGCTGAGCACTGCAGAAAGGGGCCCAACAATTACAAGGAAGCACCTGGTTTCCACTTGCATTTCCAGGTTGTGCTCCCTAACATTAGGGCAGAGAACCATTTTAAGATTGCCTAAAACCACCAACCATCATTAAAACCATCTTTTGGGACAGGAGTTAGCACAGTAGTTGTTTATGCTGTAGAAGAGACAATAAGACATGGTGAATAGGGTCTGGGAGATCTGGAGCTCACTGGATGATTTTAGCTAGTCATAGCATTTCTCTTGATCTCTACCAAAGACGACAAGGAGAATGACTTTGGAAAAACATCACTATTGCAGAGTACATTGAGAACAATAAATGGCAGGAAATATCTGGAACTTCATGTTATTCAATCCTGATTAAAATCAGCTCCAGGCAAAGAATTCAAGGGAAGATAAAAAGACTTGGTTCTTCTATTGCTCATGTCTTCTGCCTCAAGATCTTGTGCTCCATTTTTATGGTGTGGAGCTGTGACACAACTTCTACACTAGTAACTGGTTTGTGACATTTTCAACGCCCTCTTAAATTCGCAGTGGTGTTTCCTGGAATCCAGCCTACTTCTCCGTGAATTACCGAGGTCTCTTACAGAAAGCATTAACTTGGGGACAGTCTGAATTACGTTACATGAGCTTCCCAGCTGAGTTTCAGCCACTCATTTACTACAGTGACCTTTTATCTCTGAGAGTACATGAAACACAGTTGCTTTTGAGAGCCCTGGAATGAATCACTTAGGAATCAGTTTGTAAGAACACGACACTTGGTGCCTTCCCCAAACAGTGCTCTTACTCCACAACCCTGAAGTCATCTCAGTATTCACAACTCACAGGGCAGGGGAAAAGACTTTGCAGTCTAGGTTATCATGCCTCAAAGGTGCATTTTATGTTGCTGCACCAAAGCACCACCACAAGATCGTTAAGTCAAATGCTGCAAGCATGCATGTACTTTTTTAAAAGAGGAAAATTCACTTGTGCGTTAGGGACTGAGTAGACACTACCTTTACTTTCTAAGCCCTTGGAATGTTAAGATGCCTTCTAAATGCCTGGCTGGCAGCACTGAGTGCATACAGCTTAAACAGTTTCCTTTCCTGGAGATACAAATGCACACAGGCATCAAAAATGCACCACGCAGCTGCATTTGGAGAAGCCCTGTGCTGACACACAGCAAACAGCAGGTCACCAGTGTTGCAAAAGTCTCTTGCTTACTGACTGTTGTGATTGCAGCACTGCTGTCCAGGGCTAGTAATGCTGAGGCATCAATACACATGGAAATAAACAGCACAGGCAGGAGCCATGAGCTCCTGTTTTACAGGAGAGGGAGTGTTATTGCACATCATCGGCTGATGGACAGTAGCTCTCATGCCCACCCTCTGCCTTCACCAGACTCGACTCAAAAACTCAGCCGGTGCCAGGTCTGGTGGATCTGATCAAAATAACAGAAGTGGGGAAAGGACTGGCAGACCAGAGAAGACAGAACATGCAATGAGTGGAGCAGAGGTGCAGGGGCACGCACAGTTTTGGGGAACAGGGACGTGTTTATAGGAGGACATAGCTGCTAGCTAGCTGGAGAACTTGTTTGGAGGAATGCAGGAACAAGTCCTATACCTCTGCATGCCACCTATCCAGGGACACACACCTTTTACAGTCCCAGAAAAGGAGCCTGGCTCTTCATCCCCAAGCTTTGGTAGATCCTCCTCCAGTGGGTGCCAGGAGGCAGCTACCTCCCACTCACAAACTCACCTCTGACCAGGGCCCTGTGCTCCAGGTCGCACACTGCCTCAGGTTGCAGGGCTGGCTGCTGCGAGGCTGCTGCGCGAAGGCCATGCACTCAGCGTTATCCACCACCCCTTGGGAGCTCTGACCGTCGAATGCCACACAGTAAACGGAGCGAGTCTGGGTGCCCCCACCGCAGGTAGCTGAGCAGGATCCCCACTCCCCTGTTTTCCACCTGCAGGTCACAGAATCAAGCAAACAAATGTAAGCCCAGCTAAACCGCCCAGAGGCACAGGGGAGGTCAGTGCCACATCCCCATTTATTCAGAGAGGGAAAATGACCCTTTGCAGAATAGAGTTGGAGGCGAGTTCCCATTTGACCAAGCGCTGCCCAGCTTAGTTGGCAATGCAGAGCACGATTCCCACTCCAGAGACAAATCCCCAACTACAAAACACTTGTTTTTCTGCAAATGCAGAGCTCTCCCAGAGGGGGAAGATGTCTCTCCATGGCTTTTGGTCTCCTGATGTCTGCAAAAATGTCACGCCTGGAATGGAACATCAAAGAAAAAGAAAGAAAAAAACAAAGAAAACAATCCAGATCAGCTAAAAGAAAAGCGACCCACGTCAGCCTAACCACCAATTACACTCCAGCCATTAGAAACAGTAAAACCAAGCCAAGATCTCACTCTGCCTGGAAACCATGCCAGACACTCTCAGAAGTGCTTGTGAACTTTTCACTGACAGCCAGTAGAAACCTGGTTCATTCCTCCCATCAGCCAAATTTCTAACAGCAGCACACACACAAAAAGCCCCAAAAACTTTAAACAGATTTTGTCCTGTGTTCGGTTGCTGAAGCTCTCACAGAAACGATACGCCCTTGCTAACGGAAGGGGGAATGTCCACAAAACAATCTGACTGTTTGGGTGCTAAAATCCCTGCCCTTGTCTGCTCCTGTGTCTCAGAGCTGCCCAGGTAGCTGGGAGCAGAGCTTACATGGCCTGGCTTCAGGGACGACATGATGTTTCGTTCCCAGCTTCAGTGTGTTGCACAGTCAAAAGGTACTGGTGGCGGAAGGGGGAGCATCATGGTGATCTGCTTGTCAGCTGCTACCTCCCCCTTGCAGTCAGGTAAGCCCCAGCTAGGGAGTGAAGGCAGTTCATGTTTTCTCGTCAAGTCTTCCAGCTGCTCCCCTTGTCTGCCCTCACTATCCCTAAACTGAGTTTCAGTCATCCAATTCACATTCACACCCTATCAGAAAATCCACAGCGGACTCAGCCATGTTCATCTCCTTAAGATACCCTTCTTTATTGCTAAAGATGCAAATAGCAGCCCAAAACTGAATGGCCTTGCTATAAAATAAGATGTTCCCTTTGGGAAGGGAACAACTACAGCAAGTAGAAGCCACTTAGAGCAGTGTAGTTGCAAGGCTCAAAACAAATTCATTGATCAAGACTTTTCAGAAGCTCCAGTGGGGCTACCACCCCCCTGGAAACTGTCTTCTGCCTCCTGCAAAGCAAATGTATAGTTTTAGAAAGGCTGTATCAACTGGATGAGCTCGCGTACAGCTTCCTTCAATTGCGAATCAAGACATCTTCTCTGACGCTTGCTTCATTTTCTTTATAAGACAATGTCAACCATAAGGCTGGGACCCTCATCAGAGGGCCAAGAATTGCAAGTCCAAAGCTATTAGCAGCTTGCAGGGGGACAACTATTTTGCTTTTGATCTTTTTTACTTCGCATACCTCAGTGTACATTGTAAGTATTGTACCTGTCACGTCCTGGTACTCATCACAGTTTATAGGCACTTTTCTGCCTGCTATATGGCCCAGGCCAAAGAAAGAAGAGCTTTTAAGAAACTCTGAGGCTTTTGCTATGGCATGCTGGCTTCCTGGCCAATGTTTCAATTGCCCAGTCCATCATGCCATCTTTTCCTTTCTGTTTGGTTGGGGTTTTTTAATCTTGATAAGTGAAACAAAATTCTTCCAGAACATCCATTCACTTTTTTACCCTGATTCCAGAGAAAAAATAATTATCAGGATAAGCAGCCAAAAGCTATGAAGAAACTGTCCCCTTCTCAGTCCCGTAAGAACCAAGTTACCAGGAGCACGCACAAACACCTAAGCAAAGCTGCAGGTCAGCACCCTCCACCATCATTTTCATTGGCAAGAATCAAAAGCAAAGCACCCACTGCTACCACCAGTGCCAAAGAGGAAAGCCCCCACAGACTTCAGCAGGCAACTGGGTGGAGAGCAGAAGAGAGCAGCTGCCTTCCTGTGCTTTCTGTAACCTCCTTCTCCTTGTTACCTCTTCATCCGAGAGCTCCGTGCTCCACTGTCACTCCAGGCTTGCGGCAGATAGATGTAAGAGGTCCTTTACACACAGAACAAAAGTATTTAAAGAACTGAAAACAAGTAGCTACAGGCTACCATGTATTCAGAAATGCTCCCAGATTTCCAAGCGCCCTCTCACCTACAACAACATTTTCACAGGCCTCCACTGCACCCACCAGATCCAGCAAGATACACAGGTAACGCTCTGGTTACAGCTCTGGATGGCCATGTAAGAGCCAAGTGAGGCCAACTGTAAGGCTATGCCAGCAAGTGACAACGTGGAAAAGGCATGCTTAGAAGGGTTTGAAAAAGCCAGAGAATGAAAAGATTCCAGGATTTATCCCTTTCTAAAAGCCAGGACACCGGGAATGCAGAAATGACATAAAATGACACCAGCTCTGACGACCTACTCTGTTTTTGTAGGCTCTAGCTGAAGAGAACAAAAACCAGAGAATCTGTTTCCCATCTCCTACACGGGCTAGAAGACTGTCTTCTGCAATCATACTCTGGAAAGCAGATTTAATTGGTCTATAAAATGAACATGGGATGTATTAATTAAGCCTTCCTTGTGCACACAGAAATGTTCATCACCATCCTTCGTCTTGGACTTCTCTAAGAAGTGAAACACTTCCTTGGAGAGAACCATGCTGGAGGGCAGGAGAAAGTGAGGTCGTCATTCTTTTTCTTGGTTCCAAAAGCATCTCAGGAAGAAGTCAGAGTCCAGAAGAAGAAAGGAAATCTTACCGTTTTGTCTGGGGACAAGCCTGATTGCCACACGTCCGGTTATTGCCTGGTTGTGGTTTATTCCTGCACATATAGTCTGGATAAATTTCATTGTCTATGGTACAAAACACCAAGCGGGATTGGAAACCTGAAGGAGAAGAGAGTATCCTGATCAACACAAGCCACCCAGGACTAGGTTTGCAATGCACTGGTGTTGGTAAGACAACAAAGTAATGCAGAATCCACACCCATCCCAGCCAACCTGGAAAAGAGTCAGGTATAGTTCTTGGTCTGTCACTATACGTATGAATGATGCCTCTCCACAGTACATAGGAGTCCGCTGGAAGGGCAAGAGACAGAATAGTTCTGTGTGGCTGAAGGGCATATTCCTGTTATTTTATTCCTCACAAGGGAAGCGCCATATCCATATATTGTTTATCAAGAAATCCTGCATGATGTGTGCAGTATACAGCAGCAGAGCTGGGGGCCTCCTGTTAGACCCAGGTCAGTCTTGTGAAGACTGGATACAGGAGAAAAACTTGCAACTCTTCATACGCTTCCTACAGGATAAGAGTGCCAAGGCAAAGAGAATATCAGCACTTACAACCACAATAGGGCAAAAGCTATCGAAATGGCCATCAGCACAGAAGACCAGAAGAAGCTGACAGGAACTCTATATACTAGTCAGCTGGAGAGTTCTTTTGTTCAATTAGAGTTTTTTGTTTTGTTTAGCTTAAAGTCCATAACTTTGCTCATGGGAGAATCTGTAAACTGAACATGACGTGACACCCCAGGAGATCTGACAGTCCCCCTGGAGAGAGGGAATCTTCCAGGCTATGGTAGAGGGGAATAATGCTATTGAGTTAAGCAGGCCGGGTCAGTTTGGAGAGGACCTCTCAAGTGGTTGAAAAGGCCTGAAAAGGACACAAAGAACTGAAGCAAAACAAAACAAAGGCTATCTATGAAGATTCTTAACAGATCCTAGTAACAAGTCTGAGGACAAGGGCATGGAAAATCAGACAGACAAGGCATTGAGCACAGTCCTGTTGTGACTCCATGTGTGACCTTCCCTTGGCAAAACCTTTGCTGACCCCTGCAGATACCTGTGCTGTCTTCCAGCAGGAGACTGCTGGGAAGCAGCTGCAGAGGGCAGCACACCGTCACCGGGATATAAACCCCACACACCAGCCACCACTGACCAGGTCCTGTCCCCTTACCTCCTCCACATTCAGAGCTGCACTCACTCCAGGAACCATAGCTCCAGCTGTAACCCGAGGTCTGTCCTTGCACAGGCAGGTAGTACTCGTACTGTACCCCTGGGTTTGGCTCCTGGCTGATGAGCTGTGAAAGCATGGGGGAAAGTCAGGGAAATACCACCAGCAGCACTTCTCTCCTTCACAGCATTTCCCCACCACATCTGAGGGTTTGAGCTGACTTGCGCCCATCCCGTTCAAGAAGCACTTATTCTCTGTGTTGCATTTTCTCCTTGCCTTCTATGATTCTCTTTCAGAGAAGTGTGCATTCATCCCTCTCAGCATCAGAAGATGCAGCCACTCCTGTAACACTAAGTACCCTTTCCTGGCCCACAGCACACTATAACAAGCAGTGTACTAGAGCCTGTCCCTGCCTCAACACCATTTGGAGCTGACTCTCGCCTCCCTTAAAGTCAGAGCCCAAGGGAATAGGCAGGAAGCCAACATCGAGTCTTGCCCTGCTCCTTTCTGGGCAACAGAACCAGAACACAAAATGGTGCCATTTCTGCAAGAAGATCACCTTGGTCTAACTTGGGGGCCTACAGCCTTGTAAGATTCCTGGGAGCCCCGTCACTTCTCCAGTCTTTCCCATGTGGTCCCCACCAATGCACTCCCACTGCACAAAGCGAGGGCTGCTATGCAAAGCAAGAGAGCAAGAGCATCAGCGGGGGCAGGCACAGTTGCTTACCTCAATGATGAGGGGTTCTGTGGTGGGACCCCGGGCATGGAGGAGCTCTGGGGCCAGATCACCCTCCGAGCCACGGTCATAGTGCATGATTGTGCTAGCTACCTGCAGCGCTCGGCTGAAGTCGATTGTCCAGTGTCCATTCAGATAATACTCCCCTCGTACATTCTTGACAGCTGGACAAACCCACATGCCAGAGAAGAAAAAGCAGTAAATTAACATACCTATAACCTGACACTTGGTTCCAGATATCACAAGACAGAGCCTGCTCTAGACTTTCAGGGTACTGGCAATCCACAGAGCTCTCAGCTCTGCCATTTGAACACCAGCTCCTTTTCATCAGTACAGCAACCCTTTAAGTGTGGTGACCATCTAATACGGCAGCATCTACCAACACAGCAAAAATGCACACATCGAAAGACAACCGTAAGAACTCCACAGGGATGCTCCTGTTCCCACTCAACACTGTGTCACAGGTGTGGCAAACAAAGGTGACCATCATCCTCCAACAATGCTATCCTCCCCCTCCCCCCGAAGACACTCTTGCCAGAGGCTGCTCCACATTCAGACAGTGGTTCTTGCAAGCTTTGCTGCAGACCAAGCACTTTTTTGCTGCACAGCCAAATGCCTCCAGCATATTCCAGCCCTGTCTCTGCATTACCCACTGTTAGTTGCTGAGGCACAGCCTATGTCAGCCTTTGTACTGCTTGGTATTCACACCCTCTGCCTCTACACCGCTATCCTGTTCATCAGACATTCTACTCAGAAAACAGACACTTTGGTGCTGCATCCAGTTTTCTACACAGGAAAACATGACCAGACTAATTTGTCCAAAGCGCTGGGTGATGGAAGAGTCAGGAAGCAGAAGAGTATTTGCTTTCTCCACTGGAATTTCCTCAGCCCTGCCCAGAAAGCTAGGTGAGGATACTTCTCCCCTTTTTTTTTTTTTCTCTCTGCAGCATGACCAGAGTTTGAGGTTGTACAGAGAAATACCCAAAAGATACCTATGGGGAAAAAGAAGCCTATCCCAAACTTTTGGATTGCAGGAGTAGTCAGGGTTTACATTCACCAAGCAAACTGCAGAACTCATAGCCAAATTTTGCTATATCAACTAGACTCCTTCTAAGTTCCAGGCAGGAAATCTGAATGAGTTTTGGGTATTTTTATTCCCCACCCAACAGGAGAGAAAATGAGGTAAACCTGAAGCCCAGAGTTGAGCATCGCTAACACTTCAAGGACACTCAATATTCAGATCTTGATATTCAGAGAGGTTTTCCCTCTGCCATATCGAGCCTTCAAGGTAAACGTCCCAAAGGCCAGTATACCTGAAAACCAAATTTTAACGCAATGGCTGGAATCCAAAGGGACTGAAACACAGGTTCTGGTATCGGTCTTACCCAGGAAGTTCCTGCTGGGCATAATCTCCTTAATGTGGATGCTTGTGGCTCCCCCA
>NW_009630572.1:0-246 GCF_000690535.1 Cariama cristata
TCCGTGCTCGCCTGCCTTTGGCCTGCGTGGTGCTGTTCCCTGGTCTCCCTCCGTGTTTCCAAGCTAGCTCCTGGCAGATGCTGCGCTGGCTTTTCAAGCTGATCTGAGATTGGGAGAGTGCATCCCTCTTGCCCTTCCCCACTCACACATGTTGGAAACCCCCCTCCCTCCAGCCTACCTCACTGGACGAAGTGCTGCCTAGCGGGCACGAATACACCAAGGCAGCCGGCTAGCACCCCACAAACC
>NW_009630572.1:376-42505 GCF_000690535.1 Cariama cristata
CTTCGACAGCTGCCCACTGACTGACTGGTAACCATCTGTGTGTGTGCGGAGGACGTAAGTGGTGTTGGGGCTGCAGTAGGAAAGGTTTGCCTTTGAAAAGGTGCGCTTGTGTTGCAAAGCTTGCCAGTCCTCGGGTGCTGATTAATGGCTTTGCAGATGTGCAATAACCTAGTTGCATTGGCACAACTGCCAGAACCTATATTTCTCCTTTTTGGCTTTTATACTAAGCTTCAGCCCTCTTAAATCAAAGCGATATTTCTCTTCTGTGATCCAAGACCTGGATCAGCACTGCAGTAGTTTTATCAATGTCAGCGTGCATCGGTCTAAGAAAGTCTCTGGTCCTGGCACTTTGCAAGGGAGCTTTTTGGGTTTTCCCCCTGGGGAGAGCAAGGCCATTTGCCATGGTACAAAACCTCTGCTTACCCTTTGCTACCATTGCTGATGAAGCCTTTCATTGCAGAGAAGGGTTGTCTAACTCTTACAGCTGCAAAAGGCGCTATTGAGGCAGTAATGGGAGGATGGGAAGATGCTAATTACAGAGCTTGAGGCTCCTGCTTCAGTCGCAGAGGCATGCCACGATTTGGACAATGTCTGTGGATTAAGGACGCAGCGCTAGACCCTGGCAGACCTTCTGGGCAGGTTGAGCAAGCTCAGGACACCCATCCTCAGGGACATGTCCCCAGGACGTCTCTAGCACCTCTCTCAGAGAACTTACATTACTACTAATGAGGGCAGTTTTTGGCTCTGCTGCATTTTCGCAAAGTCTATCTCTCTGCAAAATTTTGTTGTATGTTTTGCTCTCCTATCATCAGCCCATGAAACTTCTCCCAACAGCAAAGCAGGCCTGTCATCCCTTTTTTCCCCCAGCCACTGGGTTTTGTTACCTTGGCTGGGCCAGTACTGCTGTCTGTGGGGCAATGTGATGAGCCTGATCAGCAAACTGATTTGAGTTAAAAGATAAAGTCAAAGGTTAAAACCTCAAATCCCCTGCACTTGCATAATCCTGCAACAGTTGTGCTGGGACAACCAAAGAGGGCAGAGGCTGGGGACAGGCCTGGCCGTGGGTGAGAGGACAGTGGGTCTTCAGACACAAAACCCACGTCTGAGTCTGCAGGTTTAGGCAAATTCTCTGCTTACTGTGGCAGTTCTGCTTATTTTGAATCCTTGTGCATTGAAGATAGTTTTGTACTTCTAGTTCTCACTGCAGGGTTAAGCTGGGCCTATGGGCTCATTGGGCATCTGTGGGATTCATCGTACGGTTGACAGACAAATGAAATTTGGTGTCTGGGAAACAACAAAGCTCCTTTATAAGCCAAGAAGATGTGACTTTGTTGTCCTTAAAACGAAATCACAATGAACAGTTCTTAAGTGCAAACCTTGACAACTGCCGAGGGAATGGAAACAAACCCTAATCACACAACTTGGCATGGACTGGCCAGCAATGAAAACGAAGGCTGTGGCCAGCACACTTATTGTTCCCTTGGCAGCCTGCCGCAATGGCCCCGTGCGTTGGCGTGGGGGTCTCTGTAGGGCTGTGTCAATGCAAAGCGCTCTCCCTCCGCTGTCCTCGTCGGAGGGAGCTGCAGGGCTCCGTGTGATGTCCATCGCTTAGGTCTGACACAAACACAGCCTGTGCCAGCGCCTTGCACCAAACTTTGGTCACTGTGGGCAGAGACAGGTGACACCCTTCTGGGGATGTGCTTCTCCTTCCCTTGACGGCTGTCCTGAGGTCCTTTTCCTGACCGACTCCTTCCCATTGCTCTTGAGCAGCCATTTGTGGCAATAGACGGCCGAAAGTCCCGGGCTTCCAGCTGCACCAGCCCTACAGAAAGGTGGGCCAAGCAGACATGACATGGCAGAAAACAAAAGAGGTGAAAGCAGTTTAAAACCTAAGTGGAAGCAAGAGGTGTTGTTGCTTGGGCTGTTAAATTTCAGATTACGGCTAATTGTCCTAGAGCTGAGGCTGGGGTTAATCTCATTCGCTAATATCTATTAGACATCAGGATTTAAGCAATGGATTGGGAATGAGACTCTTGCCATGACTAATGTATAATGTGGCAACTATCGTGCCGGAAAAGAAGAACATCATCTCTAATTATCTTGATCATGGCTTCAAGCTATTTAAGTGTAATAGTTGCAAGACTTGGTTATGAATATCAATTAAAGATCCCCTTGCTTGCCTTTTACTGTATTTCAGTTCGTCTGTCAAGCTGTATGTGAATCATTAGAGGTTATTTATGACTGGATAAGCTGCAGGGATTAAAACTCACTGGCATGCAGATGAAAAATATGACATACTGAAGCCATAAAGTACACTTTTATAAAAATTGTCACCCTGGTGCAGAACCGCACCTTCACTGAGTACCCTCAGCAGTACTTTGGCTGCCCTTTAGGAGCCGTGAGTAACCCAGACCGGTGGGAGAAACATTGTTCTGCCAGAGAATTGCTGTGTTCGAAACATGGGGTGGGAATGCCACGAGAAAGCCTTGCATCAGGAAAAAAACAAGTCACCCAGATGGTAGGGCTAAAGCTCTGCTTTCATTGTGACTCTCTATGACATCTGCCTTTGCACGGGAGCACGCACAAGGCTGCTGTTACCTTCAGCTGCCTTCAGTCCCCTCTGTAATAACCAGGATGAACAATGTTGGTTTTCATTTCCTACAGACATGGTTCCAATATATACTAGTATTATTTTCACGTGCAGCACCCTAATATTTTAAGTTTTATTCCAAAGGAGCTTTTACAGAGCCCAAATTTAATTTAATTAAGGATTGCTGCTGTAGGCAGATCCGCTGTAGCTGGTCCTGCAGTCTGCCTTACCAGAAAATGGTAGGCTCGCACGCTGACCTGTCATCTGCAACAGCCTGGAAATCCAGACAATTACTGCTTGACGCGCACGGTGTTCGAAGAATGGTTTAAGTTGTCTGACAAAGTGATAGTGCATGAAATGTGCAAGCAGCACATAGCAGCACTGATTTCCATCCTGTATTCCAGCAATGTAACTACTCTACACACAAATTCTGCTCCACTCCAGTGCCAGAAGTATGCCTTTGCTGGCCTAATGTTGGCATCCTGAAAATAACATCAAAGTTCTGGATGCTTGAGAGATAGGCAAAAATATTTCCATCCTTGTTTTTTTGGTTTTTTTTTTGTTTTTTTTTTTTTTTTCTTGAACTTTTATCTTCCCTGCTCCTGCTACATGACTCTACTTACAGTGCCCATCTCCATTTGTTTGGAAGCTGCACATCCCAAGCTGCTGTGAAGAAGGCTGTCCTGTGGCTTTCTAGCAGGGAGGAAGAATAGCGAAAGTGTCCGAAGAAATCCTCCCTCTGTCTTTACTGGCAGCAGAATAGTTTTGAAGGTGGCTGTAACCATGCCAAGCCTGACGCTAACTCTGGTGCAAAGCCTCCACAGTGTGCTGAGGAAGGGCTTGGGGAGACTGGCTGATGTCCTGAGCTGTAGGCTATGCTTGAGCTGCCCAGCTGCTAACAAGTTGTTCCAGTAAGCATGTGCTAACTGGGAGAACTGGGCAAACCAGGAACTGTGCTGGTGGTAAACACCTGGATATCCAGTCTAACTTATCAGAGGCTGGGTTATATGTGGTTTGGTTTAGCTTCAGTACCTGGTCAGATTTCAAAATATGCGTGTTTTCATTTGAAACCTGTGGGGTTTCATTCCCTGCTCAGTAAGGATTGAAAGCAAGAAGATAATTTCTGTGGTAAGCACTAGATGGTCCCCTTTCTCAAAGAACAAAACAACTCCAAAGTAAAGCCAGTCCTGGCTTTTCTCTGAACCTGAATGCTAGTAGAGAAGAGCTTCAGTGTAAAGCTATGTGTAATTAACAATCTCATCTAGTTGCTTGAATTGACATGGTTTCCTGAACAGATTTAAATACAACTTTTCATGATTCCTCCCAACTCAATTAGTGCAACCGGGCCTCTTGTCAATCATGAAATACTTCCTAGTTAATGTCAGTGAAGAATTTCTGTCTCCAGGCAGCAGAAGTGTCAGTGTTACATTTCCCCCTCCCATTCAAGGCTAATCGAAATCAGACCAGCAGTGTTCTGTGTCATTTCACACACAGAAGTCATGCGCTGCCCCCCTACAGAAGGCTAGGCAGACCCCTGGGTCGGGCAGTAGTTCACGGCCTTTACAAACTATTCACGTGCTGGTATGTGAAACAATGAGAGTGGTGGGCTGGAAAAAAAATGTTTATGTTTCTCCATCCAACTGCCTCAAATGTCTTTGTGTTGGTGGTTTTCACCTTCTGTTTGTGGAAGGCTCCTGCCAGCAAAAGAAGTACACAAAAAAGAAGTTTTGGATTAGTTCTTGCAGCGACTAGATGGTAGAGTTTGGCCTCAAAACTATAGTTCGCTGTTGGCCTCTGGCGCTCTCTTCCCAAAGAGTATTCCTCCGTGGCAGGCTCCTGGACCTCGTCCTCTTGGGTCACGCCAACCTCCAGGTGACACCTTCCCATTGCCACCATTCATCCTCCGCCCCATTCCCTGCCCAGGAACCCAACCTCTCTTTGGCCTTGGGAAGTTGCTTTCCTTCCCACAGCCCTTCGCACCTGTGTACCTGCTGCCTCTCTAAGAAGTTGCACCTTACAGTGTATCCCTGGTCAGCCGTGCCACCGAGACACCTCAGCTGGCAGCGGGCGCAGCACCGCTCCTGGTTCCCATAGCCTACACAAGGATCTTACGTGCAGGAGTCCTTGGTCGTGTGTGGGGCAGGGAAGTGATGGAGGCCCGAGTCCTTCCCAGGGATCATCTACAAAGAAGAGAGCATGTGCCCAGCCGCTCAAAACCAGGAAAAGGATGGAGGTTTTAATACTCCAGCCTCTGCCGCTTCACTGCAGACCAAGCTGTCCTCTAGATGATCTTCTCGGTTCAGTCTTTCATGACGCTCCTTCCCCTGACGGCTCTTCCCCAGTTCCTCCCAAGTCTGAGCGGCTTCCACATTTCTGTGCTGCATGAGCTGACTTGCTTTCCTCAGTCAAAGCATAAGCCCTGCTATGAATGGGATAATAAAATCCAATCAAATCGCAACTGCCTGAAAAGTCAGGATGATTTCTATGAAGTTTTTGAGTACTATACATAGCACTGTGGTAGTTCAGTTGTGGCCTGGTTGAAAGAAATGAGAACTTGCAGTCAGTGAGGATGAAGTAAAATACTCTGGTAAGAGAAATGCTTGATGAGGCTCATTTAAACAGCCTGTCACATAGTTGATTAGTCTTCATTGCTTAGAACATTTTCCAGTAGCCTTTCATGAAGGCAGAATCACTGAAAGCAAAAGTGAAAAAATAAGTACTTGAAACTGGCAAGTGGTGTGTCCAGAACAGATGCACGGCCGTGGTCCTTCTTGTAGCAGGGAGAGAACTGTGAAGCCCTTGGCACACGATTTTGTGGATGCTGAGAGTTTACATGGGCTCAAGAAGCAACTGTAAAAGTAGTCTGTTAAGGGCTACCTACTGCAAAGAAGCAGTTGGCTTGGGAAGCCTCTGGACCACAAGGCTCAAGGGCCTGGGAGAACAGTCTGGTGCGGAATGTCGAAATATGCTGCCCTGGTTTCAGACTCTATCCTAGATGTTCTCTGCTGGCCACCTTCAAAACCAAGATACTGCTGAAGATGGACCTTGGGCCAGAATGTAGGCAGCTGATCATATTAGAGCGTTTTAAATGCTGTCTCTCCTAATAATGATTTTTCTTTGTGTGGCATATTATTTTGCAGGCAATATGCCTGCAATAAGCAAACCTTGTTAACATGAAGGCATGTACAGTTGTATTTTACATGGCAACCTCCATATAGGTGTCAATCGGTGAAAGTGATCGGTGCTATTGAAAGGCTGGCATTGCAGTGCCAGCGAGACTAGAAAGAGTAAATGGGATGAAAAGGGCTCTTACTTCTGTTTTAAGATGGTGGGATCACTTAGCAAAGCAGCAGAACAAGACAGGGTCCTACATATCCTGGAGAGAAAAAGCCCTCACTCCAGCAATGGCCCACTAGAGATCAAGAAAGGATACCCACATTTTCTGGTCAAAATCAGTGTGAAGAGCAGTAAGGGAAAAGATCTACAATGCAAAACCATGAAGAGTTTTACTTACCTAAGAAGCACGCATGCACACAAAATTAGCACAATGGCAGCACAGCCTCTGCCGGGTTCTTGGATGCAGATTGATTTTTAGGTAGGGAGCGCTTGCAGCGTTCAAAGGAAACACGCTAAAAGAAGGTTGCTGAAGAAAGCATGTGTATACATTATTGATTGTGTTAGCTGTAGAAAGACCTTTTGTGCTATCATGGGCTTGAAGTGTTCTTCATATTTTGCAGTTGTAATCCTGAGTAGTCTGAGTAAACTCTGGAAAACTTGGATGAGGAAGACACTTCTTTGAGCTGTTACTAGGTGGAAATTTGGGGATGGAGGAGTATTTCTCAGGCTTCTTTGCCATTTGTGTTCATACAAATACCCACACAGCAAACTATTACACATAAAACAGAAAATTATTTTAATCCCCACAATTTGTGACCAAACCCCACCCCAGTGATGGTGGTGGAGTCATCTACTTGATGCCTGAATACTGAGTAAGGGCAGGGTCAGGCAAAATTTCAATCATGCTTCCTTGTAGAAGAACCCCACAAATTGCCCCTGAGGGGTGGTGGGGGGGGAATCTCATTTCTTTTGGGAGGTGGCTGCAGTGAAATAGTGTTATTTGTACTTTGAGGTTTTCCCAACTGGAAGCATCTTTATAGAAAAACTAAACAACAGATTTGCTATTGAACTTCCCGTTCACCCTAATGGGATTGCAGCATTTCCTATCCACTCTCGGTTTACGGAGCGGGTCATGCCTCAGAGCCCTCTCTTCTAAGCACAGCTTTAAAAATTGTTTCTTCAGGTAGTCAGTCTCACCAGGAGCGGAGCACGACCCCGTGTCTGGAAAGACCTCTGCCAGAGAGCCTGCGATCCCCGGGCAGCGCGGTAACGCTTCACATCTCAGCCTCTCCGTGGGATGGTGCCGAAGGAGTGGAACGCCGGCCAGTCCAACGGCCGCTCCTCTGCCAGCCTTCAGGGTAAACGCAGTCTTAGCTGCTAAAGCAGCGAGAGCTGTAACAGCAAGACTGCGATGACACATTAGTCAAGAGACAGAGTTAAAAATAACCGTGCAGAAGAGGTGCCTGTCGTAGAAATACAATATTGCTCAAGATATTAGCCTCATGCAGGTGAAATTTTCTCTGCCACAAAACCAGTAAGCACCTGCTGATTTCATCAGCTACTTGGGTGCTGTGTTGCAGTATGGCCTAAAAACTTACGTGAGGGTGAGCTGACCCCAGACGTGGGTTAGGGGCTTAATGGGACAACAGCTGCCATCAAGTAAGATCCCAAGGGAAAAGCAGAGGCGGGACAACAGCAGGAGGAACAAGGGCTGGGAAGGGGCACGAGGACTGGCGGCTCCAGCTTGCTGGCCCTGAGAGCCTCCCACTGCCCGTCTCCTCTTTCTCCCCACACCTTGTCCCCAGACATGTGTGTTCCCCCCCAGACAGGCACTCCAGAGAGCTCATCTGGGCAGCACCGAGCGCTCGGCTCTCTCCTGCAGAGAGCATGGCAGCCGGGGCTGCCCCGCTCTGCCCCTGTCCCCCCATCCTGAGGGACATGGCAGCGGCCCCCTCCCCAAAGAGCCGGGGGGGGGACTCAGCCAGCTGTCCTGCCAGACCCCCCCTGCAGTCCCCTGCTGCCGCCCTCGGCTCCTGCTCCCTGTTCTGATCAATGGCTTTCCGATAGAGCCACAGTTCTCTACCCCTCCTTTTGTAAATTTAAATTTTGCTCGCTAGTACTGCTGACGTCCTCCAGCCCACCTCTTGACTCCCCCCCCGCCCGCTTCAAGCCCACTTCCCTGCAGTATAAAAGGCACAAGCCCCCAGCAGCTGCCCTGCTTCTGCTTGGAGCAGCGGCCACCTGAGGAGCAGCTTTGGTGCAAACAGGTGAGTGCCCCTCCGATACCTGCTTCAGCGCTTGTCCTGGCTCTTTTGTGCTGGATTTCCTTTTTTCGTTTGGGGCTTTAGCTTTTCTGCACTGACATACACAGCTGTGCCCAGTAATGTTTGTCCAGTTTTTGCAGCGAAGGAGACGGTGCTGAGGCAACACGACTGAACCTGCGGGCAGTGCCGTGCCCCTGCGAGGAGCCTGCAGCACAGCAGCGTGTCCTTCGTGCCGCTCAGCCCTGGCATGGGCCATCGTCCCAGGCCTGGAATCACCCGGGGTTCGATCTCGTGGGGATTTCCAGTGCTGCTTTCAAACATGAAAACCATTCTCATTTGCATTGGAGGGGGTATACACAGCCGCTGATCTTGAGTAAGATGCTATTTTAGGGCTTAAAGAGTTAAAATGGTACCTTGTCTTCTGAGGACATCCGAGGTAGGTTTAGACCTGGTGGATCTGCAGCAGAGCTTCGGTTTGGTGTGCCGAGAGCCCCTGTGTGCCCAGAGGGAGAGCCAGGCTGGTCTCCCACTGCTGGTGTGACGCAGACCCACGGCAAGCTGTGATACTGCTGCTTCACTGTAACTGTACTTGTGGCGTTAACCTTGCCCTCCTGTGTCAATGGAAATTGCCAGACCACTGTCACAGATGTTGCTCAGCCAAAATTTAACAGCTCTTTCTGCTTAGTGACCAAGCAGAAGTGGCAAGTTGACCAAGTAGCAACGGTGCTGACTTTTGCTGAGCTCCAGGAGCAAAATTATTCCTGAAACTTTTAATTGTGTCCAGTTTTGTTGAAACTAGTGAGCTTTTAAAGTTTTTGGTGGTCATTTAATGGTTGGAAATGTAGGGCACACATAGAGTGACTGTGTGAGGTCTTGGCTTTTTCAATTTTCCCTTTGGAAGAAAGCTGCAGGTCTGTGGGGTAAGGCAGATCTGGACCCGAGGAGATCACAGACCATCTCCCAGCCCCATTACTCGTCAAAGGACTGTGAGTGAGTAACCAGCATTTTGTGTTTATCCTTAAAGCCTAGTGACAAGGTAGAACTGGGGTTAGAAATGCTCAGCATCATGCAGGGTCAAGTTTGTGGCATTATCTCTGCCTCGGTTTCTCCCCATACAAACGAGGGTGGGACAATTAGGAGGAGGAAAAATTAGGGAGGATTGGAGGTGCTGAGCCCCCTGGTTATTTAGGGGTGGCATGTTACTTACTGAGGAGCAGTGGGAGCCATGTGCTTCACCGAAATCCTAGCCGGGTCAAGGGTATGAGCAAAAAGTTCAATAAGTAACGGCACTCTAGAAGGTGGCCGGAATGGCTGATTTGGGCACAGGACCAGCTGGTGGAGACAGAGACACAGCATTGCTCAGGAAAAAACCTGGGCTAAAAGCTTTTCCCTGTATTTTTGTCTTTCGTCAACAAGGAGCTCAAGGCAAGCTCTTCCTTTCTGTCACTCAGTTCCCAGAAAAATCAGACAGCAAGTAATCTGGAAAACCTGTCAGCAGCGCTGTAAGCACATCAGAGAGATTCCTCAAAACATCTGCTTTTTGTCTTACTGAACTTAAGGCTGTGCTAAACATGGAGCAACGAGAGATGTACACCAGCTGAAACTGAAGGCAGAATTCATCCCATGTGGTTTTACATGCTAAGATCATTTAGTCCTGATTGTCATGAGATTGTCATGAGGTATTCAACTTAGAAAAAGTTAATTCACAGTTCTGTTGAAATCACGGGATAAAATCACTTTCCTCTAAGCTGCCTGGTAAGTAACCATCAGTGTGGGAAAAAAAATCTCCACTGAATACTAGGGGCTGAGGAGCTTTGACTTTGCGTTTTAATGAAAGACACGACCAGATTGTCCACATGCTTCTGCTGCGTTGCCTGTGTGGTGTGCTTGAGAGCATCTTGCATAAAAGATTTTCATTCCTGCTCTGCCTGTACTGGAAGCAGGCTAAGATTTTGGCAGAAACAGGGGAAAAATCCCACTCATACACGAGGAGAAACCTCTGTGTAGGCATAGCCCAGAGGATTGCATATAGCTCGGTGCCTGTATATCTACCATAAGCGATGCTTAAGCAAACAGGGCTCCTGCTGACTTCTGTAGGCAGAGGCTCTAGGCTGTCAAATATATAGGCAGACCTTGCATCTTGAAGACAGACTGTCCCAGCGTGGCGGCTGGGTGAGCTGCTGCGAGGACGCCTGTACCAAAAGCCAGCGACAAGGTGCAGGGGTAACCTGGGCCCGGGAGCCTTCACCTCCTGGGTGCGATTTTCCCAACTCAGCACCTTCTGCTCTGCAGAGCCCTTCTCCGGGGGGGGCGGGGGGGCTGGGGGGGATTTCTCATCTGTTTGCATCTGGGTGCACTTACAGGATCAGGACATCTACCAGTGGAGACCACAACTGGAAAGCGTACTTTTGCATGCTGGCTGTGAAAGGGAGTGATGACACAGGAGGAGCATTCCCTTTCATACTGAAATGCATTTAGTTGTAAAAAGAGTATGTAAAATGCAACTGTTAGACATATTTTACAGGTGAGGAAAGGATGATGGAGGTAGTGGCTTTGGTGGCCACTGCCCTCGGTCATCCAGATGGCCACACAGAAAGTCAGCAGCAAGCTCAGGGCCAGGACTCAGGTGTCCTGTGAAGCCACGACAGGGGCTTCCACTGATGGTGAGAAAGAACTGCCCGCTGCAGACTTACCGCAGTTGATGGCTCGCTGCGTAGCCTTTGCCTTCAAACAGAAATACCCAGGACATCCCCAGCATTGGTGTTTCACAGCTACTCACGAAATGGCTCTGACGGATACGAACATGCCATTACAGTTGACACCTTCCTTCACCCCGAGAGCTTTAACTCGTACGTGTTCCCCACACGCACTTTTCTCCTCACAGCCTTCCCATCACTGCTCCGTCATGTGGCATCCAATCTCATGGACACCACGTGCCCAGTGGTCACCAAAGCACTTCAAGCTGGTCACGGTCTACGTGCTGGTGCTCTTGGTATCGCTCAGCTTTGCTTCAGGACAGAGCAGGCCATTTAAACACCAGATAGACAACAGAAGTAAGTATGGACCTCACCTGATGTAATGTGATGGACTCCCATGTGGTGACCCTGCAGTCTCTGGTGCATCGGGGGATCAGGGTTGGTCGGTCAGGCAAAGTTCAACAGCAAATCTGTGTGGGTGTTTCTGTGGTGAAATGGTGTTGTGGGGTCCTGTCCTTCCCTTTACACTTGTAAGTGCATGTACAGAACCTAATGCCCTTCTCACAGCCCTTAATTAGCCAAGGGAAATAGCGTAATTTTTGATAAATAGCAGAGGAGACACTAATGTACAAAAGATTGACAAAGAAAATGTAAGGCAGTATACACTGAATATTTAAGCAAATTTTCAGCTGTGTTCTGTAGCCCTGGGGTAGTTCACAACTTCTTCTATACAGTAACAAGGAAGCAAGGGCCAGAAGCTTAACTTCGCTTTACAGACATCTTCATTTCTCTCTGGAACCATGAGTTGTCTGAAAGTCAAAACACAAGTGGTTGAAGTGTCTCCATTCAGAGATGCTGTGAGGAACTGAGGCTGGCCAGCTGAGGGACAATACCATATATCCCAAGTAAAAGCTAACGCACAGTCCAAAAGATTTTTGAGAAAATCTTTGTCAGGAAATCTCATCTTCCTCCAAGGAGCAAAGGCTGATAATTGTATGTGGAGTGGGAGAGAGGGGGTGTGGGGAGAAAGGTGCGTGGGCTTTCAGTGGCATGCCTTCCCCCATTAAAAAGCACAAGAGATGTTAGGAGCCTCAGTTTTTAGGTACGCAGGTGAAAAAAATGAAGTTACTTGGGTTTCGGTGGGTAGGAGGGGCGTTAAACACTGTGCAGAAAGACTTAAAAGATGTATTTATGGAGAAATTTACACGCAAAGTGAATTTTTTATTTTCTCTGTTCAAGCATCAAAATGCACAGGGGAAAGTTCTGCTGCCTTGCCTGAGACTTTCATATGACTTAGATGATATATAATGCACTTAAATAGAAATTTATTCCTGTTCCTTACAGTCCTCCAGCTTTGGAATGATTTGGCATTTCCTTGGGGTGGCATCATCTCCAGCGCTTTGTAGATTATCCCTGTTGCTACAGCTTAGTCTTTTTATACATCTATACCCCT
Organism: Cariama cristata; assembly: GCF_000690535.1. Taxonomy (NCBI): domain Eukaryota; kingdom Metazoa; phylum Chordata; class Aves; order Cariamiformes; family Cariamidae; genus Cariama; species Cariama cristata. The sequence continues at coordinate 12,497 of NW_009630572.1, forward strand.
CTCCACACCTGCTCTAAAACTAGACTAGAGTATAAAAATAAGTCAAGTGTACTTCAGGTGCTTTAAAAGAAAAGTAATCAATGAAAACAACTTCCTAAGCGAACAAGAATTAGCTTTTTATGTTTACCTCTCACACAGGAATTCCCTCTGTACTCCAGTGGAATTGTTAGCCTGTAGAGATAGCATACCTGGTGCACACAGCAGAATGGGAGGCTGGACAGTAGGACCTTCAGGACTTTAGCTAAGGAAGGAGAGTTTAAAGGTCGTGGAACAGGGAGCTACTCTTGCCTTTCTGGATGTAGGCTGCATTGTAACCTCTTCCAGGGTTCAGATCAGTTTTAAAGCATGCTGTGAATTTGAAGCACTGGAATTTGATGGGTATTTTGGCTTGCGTTAGAATTGCAGGTTGCAGCTCAGATGGGTGAAAATTAATTTTGCATCAGAATCCTCTTCCTTTGGATGCTACACATGGAAAGCAACCCTCAAAGGCACTAGAAAGTGGTGTGTCTGGCTGCAGCCTTTCCCCTTCTTTTTTTTCCCTGGGCTACAAATAAGCCGTCTAACACCCTCAAGATATTCAGGAAATGCTGCCTTTAAGCACAGGGGTAGGTGCTTCACTGACTGCTTTGAATTCCAGGTCCTGAGATCGATCCCTTTTGGTACGTGGGCCGTGGCGTTCGCCCCATCGGTCGGTTTGGGAAGAGGCAGCTGAGCAGCAGCCGTGGCAGCCGGAGGCCTGTGAGCAGACACCTGGATTTCATCCTGGACGCTTTGTGGGAGCAAAAAGTGTCGGGGACAGAAGACAACAACTGGTGATCTCTGTTCCCCAAGGCGGTGACCCAACCTCTGTTCTTTGAATTATGCCCTCCCCCTGCACCTCAGTCCTCCAGTTCTGCTTTTGCCCAGCAATCCCACGCTGCTCTTTGTTCTGCTCCTTGTGCCAATTCCTTCAAAAAGAAACATGTTCAGGGTGCAGGAAAAAGACAATGTATGGACACTAGCACTGAGTGCTACCATAGCTTATAAAAACGTTTCTTCATCTTACATCCCCACCAGTCTCCTGATGCCGTTCGCTGTAACGTTAGGTTTATTCAAAAACCACGCAGCTTTTGTGCTGGGATGTAAACTCTGCAGTGCTAAGTGTATGATGAAACCTTCCTGTCTCATTTCAAAGTCAATGGCTGTTGATATGTAAAAATAAAAAGCAATGGTTGGAAGAAAGAAAAAAGGCTCTCACTAATTTTTACAGTACCTGCATTAATGGCACGAAATGCTGGTGCTCTGTGTGTAATTTTTATATAGATTGTTAACATCCTCTCCCAGGAACGTGGCCCTGAACTACCCACTGGCCCGTCATGATTCTTCCTGTATGACTGGAGAGATATACTAAGGAACAAAAAGGAGCTCCTATCAAAAAGAATTATTTTTTTCCTTGCTGAAGAAAAAAATAAATAATGGCTCATTAAACTCTTCAGAGGAATTTTGTGCCTACCACATGTAATCGTGCACCATTATCCAAAAGGGGCAAGGTCCTCAACTGGCTGATTCCCTTTAAAACAACATAGTTGTTTGTAAGAACATTATCTGATCAAGCTAAGGTCACTCTTTGAGGATCACAAGCCATCTACCATCTACTGTATATTAGTCCACATCAAGCAGCCTGGGGTTGTGGCTCAATACTCATGTTTGCCATGGTAATTCACTTTGTTATATTAATTTTATAAGAAATGTTATTCACAATATGTTTAATCTTGGTTAGTAACTATTACCAGCAATAATATTCAATAATATTCAAATGCAACGTAATCTATGGCTTATATCCAAAAAAGTTCATTTATAATGTAGCTGATGACCGATGGTTAAGTCTGGGCCATGAGTCATTCTGCAAAAGACAAATGAGAATGAACTTGCATTTCTAGTTGTGCGTTGTTAGGAATTACTACTAAAGTTGAATTAATCATTGCAGATAATTTAACCCTTTTTTTCTCTTTGCACACGGTCTGTCAGCAAGGGCAGTATTTTTATTATAATGAGGTAGTTACTACTATTTATAATACAACATATCTGCTGTCCCAAAGTATTACTTAAAATGTGCTAGTTTAAATGAACGCTCTCATGGTGGAGAAAATATGCTGATAAAGAAATATTTTGATCAGCATTGATCGCATGGGACTTTGGAAGTACTAGAGTAAGATTACCGGCAGAGTTCTTGCTCAGTTTGCAGCAATCCCAGCGAGAGTTACAGAAACTGCCTGAGAAATTCTGTTTGGGATGGTATTTCGCCCAACAGACTCGACAGTTTGGAGAAGACGTGACCGTCTGATGTGGCTAACAGGCCTCCTCCCGGCCCAGCCCCGGCGGGCATAATCGGACCCGAGGGCGTTCACGCCTGCGTCTCCCCTCGGCTGACCAGGGTCGCTCTGCAGAGCTGCCCGTCCCCTGCCTTTGACGGGGTCACTGGTGGACAGGCAGGACCCGAGCACGGCGTGCGGCAGCGCTCTGCACCCTTCCTGGCTGGAGCGCACATAAATCCAAACTACAGAGAAGAACTTCTGGTTTTTTCTTTATGGATCAAGTCCTTGAAAAGGCATTCTTTTCATAAATCGCATTTACTCTTTTATAATTTCTCTTGACAATAATTCTTGGTGAGTACGCAGATAACAACAACAAGGCAAGCTTAATATTCACTCAGACTTAATCAAATAGATCATATAGTCTTCATTTTACCCATTAAAATATTTTCATTTATAAAAATTAATCTAAATATAAATATTAACACTAAAGATTGAAATCACTTGATGACAAAATAAATCTTTGTGTGCTAGAACATATGCTTTTATGATTTTTTTAAAACAGGAAATTATATCTTTGCACATATTTGGCACAATAAACATTTGTAAAAATTCAAATGCCTTATAGCAGGTGGGATTTTTTTTTGATTTTTTTTTTTTTTGCAATGCCTACACAGTACACATTTTCCTGTCAAAGAAGACTGAATATTTTAACATTGTAGCACGATAATAGTTGCTTTTCATGCCTCTTAAGGAAAACAACCTATTCCAAACTTTGTTGGCTTGTTTAAATCACACTAACAGAACAAAAGCCAAAGAGTTATTCTATTAAAATTAGTAATTTCTGTATTGATATTACATACACAATATTAGTTATTATCTGTTAGACGAATATGTATACCAACCACCATTAAAGACATTTCATAACACGCATACCTGCATAAACCAGAACCTGGGAATGTGTTGTATACATACATGAGAACAGTCAAGGAAGGAGGAGGAGACTGGATAACAAAAAATATTACTAGGCATCCTACTCTGTTTAATCTCCATTACTGGATTGCATATATAAATAAAATCTATTTGTTTTAAATATATATTTGTATATTAAACAGAGTGGGCCAAATTCTGCTGTCACATCTGTGCAAACCAATTTCAGAGAACTAGTATTGTGTCAGAGTAAAAGAAGGAATAATTTCACCCAGAACAAACACACTGAGTCAGATCTTGGGCAGACGGAAATTCCTTGAAGGGATGGAGTGACGCTTACGTATTCTAGGTGGGAAGATGGCTGCATTTTGTCTGAGGGTTCCTTACATGCAGCTGGACATCAGAGTACTGACAAGCTAGGTGTCAAATGTGGGTGGCAGATTTGAAACTGGCACTGTTTTTCCAACTGTCCTATCCAGACATTCCTCACCTTCTCCACCTGTCCCTCTAAATCCAGCCTAGCCAGGAAATTTTCCCAATCTTGCCCATCTCAACCATAGACATTTCATGGCCCGGTGTCCCAGGGGACAGCTTTCCTGCCGCCTGGCACTCTGCTAGCAGGCGTTTGCTGGGAGCCCAGGGAAAGGAGCATCAAGGAGCAGCTCTCCTCCTTCCCTGGTACCCACTGCTCTGGGGAGAGCTCACCACTCCTTCAGGCCAGCCTGTGCCCTCCTTCACTCACATCAACCCAGTCTGCATTTGGGTACCTGCTCTGCACTTGGTGTGGAAGATAAGGGATTCACTGGCTTATCACCTCCTCTACCTCCCTCCTTTCTATTCTTCAGAGCAAAAAGTACCACAAATTGGCAAGGGCCTCCTCAAAAAGGGTGAGAGGGACACCCTGTAAGCAGCATCTTCCCTCCTGGGCAGATATCTGCTCAAGGGCCTTCCAGTTTGGCTCACCTTTCAGTGGTCTCAAGAAATGAAAGACAACATTTTACTATTCACAATCCAATTCAGAGTGGTCTAATGGTAGTGGGGTGCACATGGCCACCAGCGACAGGCCCCCACTACTCTACGTTGGCTACAGACTAGTAAAGGAAGAGACATCTGGGCCACATTTGCTCCCTCGTCAGAAAAGCCAGACAACAGCAGAAGGGAATCCCTTACAGGCTGCAGCCACCCTACAACCACCAGCCAGTCAGCACAGATCTCGTCCACAACGCTTTTACTTTCTTTTTCCAATCTTAAAGATTTGGTCAGAATTGATTCTGAACTACAGCATGGCTGGACACCACCAAGCAGACAACGCTACCAAGAACAAGAAGACATACAAAGGTGTTGGTTTCACAATAGTGCTCAGATGTTGCCAGATGCCAGGATCGTAACTCAACAGACATCTGGTCCACATGTGCTGCCACCAATTCATGGTTCAATATGACATCCACGTTCCCCCTGCTGCCAAGAGCTCCGGAGCTAGAACATTAACTCTGCCAAACGTACCCTCAGTGAACAGAGAAGGCTTTGCACATCGCATCTCCTCCTACAAACCCTGTCAAAACTTCTACTGACTCCCTGGGAGCAGAGGTAGGTAAACCGATTCTCCACTCCTACCATGCAGCTGAAAAGCAGCATACACTGCACAGCGTTGTTCTTATTGCTTGACAAGACAGATGCCTACGTGAATACTAAGAGGCCAGCACACATGGGTCACAGGTCTGCTTTGTTCTTTCTTTTTGTACGAAATATTGGCCTATAATTATGATTGACTGAGTGTACAAAAACATACTGCAGTTTAAAGACGACATACTTTAGTACAATCAATAGGGAGAAAAAGTGCATCTTAAAATGTGGAGCCTTGCTTTTGAAACTCAGCATCCTTTCTAGAGTCTTGTGAGAACTTTAAGGCAGAGTTTCCTTTAGCAGACCACAATGCTGAAGACTTGGACAGCTTTCTCAGTGAGGTATCCAAACGAAGCCCTATAACTGAGGCATTGTGGGTTCTTGAGGGTCCATTTTCAGCTGGACATACACAATGGCTGTTAAGTAAAGGCACTCGAGTGTACAGCCTTAGGCAGTGTGTTATTGGCAGTAGGGAAGTATAAGTTTAGTACATCACAGCAGATCCTACAACAGGTTCCTAGAACAGAGAGGGACAGGAAAGAAAAAAAAACATCAGTGAAACACAAAACAAGCTTGCTGAAGCCTCTCTGGAGCCAGGTCCTTCCCTTTCTCACCTCCCTGCCCATTTTCCACTCATCTAGTGGCAGACTGCTTTGGGACAGGCAGATTTTTTCCTTATCCCTCTATGGCTGCTGTAGAAGAAATGACTGGCAGCTGTCCAGTGAAGCCTATTTGTTCAAACCCTGCAGAGCCAATGCCTGGCCTACCAACCCTGTAAATTCCACTCAGGTAACCTTTAAACATTTCTCAAAAATTAGTGAGATTCAAGGTGACTCTCACCTGCTGAGTTACAGCATGCAGCTGGCTCTGTGAGGGTCTGGTTCAGAAGTCTGAATTGCAGGGGACCACTCATTTATTTATTTTTTACAAATAAGGGTAGCACATTCCTGGAGACCTGGCAGCTAGGGTACCTTCACACAGACTGACATTCAGGAGCTGCCATACTATGGTATATAGTCATGCTATACTGTGGTATATAGTCAGACATCTTCCAGGACACTGGTCGTATTTGTTCAGAGCTGCCTCAGCGGTCTCTGTTCTTCTTCCTCAAACTATTAAGAGAAATTTTGTGGAAGATGCTGAAATATAGCTGCCTACACAGATACCGTTACCTCCCTATTTACCAACAGCAGTTTTAAAAACATTTGTTACAAGTTTACCATTAAGTCCTTGGCAGTGCTTTTCCTCTCTTTAGTTCTTTGTGTTAGAGATCCTTGAAGCATGAAATTTCTGTTAAACGTTCTGACAGTGGTAACTGGAGAACCATCTATTTTTTCACCTGGGAAAAATACAAAAAGGGAGATTTTTCACATAACAGATTGAAACAGATGTAATAATACTCCTGAAGAGTCACAGCTTCTAGAGAGAGAAAACTTCCCCTAAGACGTATGAGGAAAACTGAATTTAATTTAAATGAAAACAGCAGGCTGTGATACTCCAAATTTATTAAAGTTTGAGTACATGTCAATCAGTGGAATTACACAACAGTAAAATAAGAGTAATGCAAGGTGAAGCAGGCCCTAGAATTGTCAGAGATAAGGCACTGTGGGGTAAAAAGAAAAAAAAAAAAAGAGAAAACATGAAAGAAAAAAGCACTTTATTTTATAAAGTCAATTCACAGTCCTACCCTAACATATCAGGAAGGGTGCTCAGCTACATCACATGGACTGAAATCTGCATGCAAAAGCTTTAAGAAAGCAATGGTGGGTTGTGGAGGGTGGCAACTGGCGTTGGGTAACTAAACACTGCGGCTGCTTGGGCCTCACAAACTAACCCCAGGCATGCTGGCGCAGCGGCATCCCTGTTGCAGGGCAAGTATTCAGCATTCCTCATTTGCTTTTCCCAGCCTTCTGCTTCTGCTCCTATTGATGTACCACTGTCACAACTTCCACTGAAGAGAAAGCAGTGATGCTTTTTAACGTGACAAATACGTAATGCAAGCACAATGGGAAATGAGGAGGGTGGACATATTTAGGCTTTCTCTGTTCATTTCCTAACTTAATCTTTCCCCGACTTTGCTGAACTGTACATTACAATGAACTCTCTCTCTCTCTAATGTATGTAACAAGTTAAGTGCACCTTTTATTGGTGGAGCTGGAAGTTTTCTCCTCTGCTGTCTTGATGTGTCTATTGTATGCATCTGTAAACAACACATATGCATTACTCAACTCCATTACAGAAAAAGAGGTAAGATTTCCCCAATGCATTTTTGAATACTACATAATGTTCTGGCACCTGGTTTGTTTGCTTTTGATCCCGTTTCCTTGTCAGGCGAACACATGGAGCCACGTTCAAGCCTGCAACACTGAGAGCTGATATTCTGCTCTCAATATCTGAAATCTTCAAAGAAAATAAAAGAGAGAGACAGACAGATGGGGAGGGGGAAAAAGAAGTTTTAAAATTACTGTGGATGCCACTACTAAAATATATCCCTCCCACAGCCAAATCCTCTTTAATCAAAAAATATAAACAGATGGCTAACTTCTTCAGCAATTATGACACTTTCCTGTATTCTTTAGTCCTGATGTTAAAAGGGGCTTAATTTGTTAGTAAAGATAGAATACAAGAACAATCCAACCTACCTTGTGACTTCAAGGAAGAGGCATTTTACTCTATTTGAGGAAAAAAAGAAAGGAGGAGAGAAAATCTACGTCTGCCATCTCCCAGTTACCTTTAGCTGCATAATCCCAAATTCCTTCAAGCTGTGTTTTTTCAAAGGCTGCACTCAAAGACTGACTTTGTGGGACATGTTTCCCAATTCCAAATTAATTTCATGCACATGCAGAGTACATCCTCTGTCACAAAATGTAAATGTTTTATCTTAAATATTTATAATTTAAGTGTCTATGTATGTTAAACACAAACATGCATAAAATTCCAAGAAAGCAAACATCTGGGGGGAAAGAAGTGTCAGGGAAGTCAGACATAGAACCTGACTCCAGATTCACAGTGACACCTGAAGCCGTTCAGTCTGCAGAAGACCTTCTGTTGGCCTCTTTGTCATCCTCCTTTCATAGCTTAGCCCTCTCTCCTCCTCACCTCTCAGCCCCATTAACATATTTACCATAAATAAATGACTGAAGCCAAAAAAACATCACTGCCAGTTCGCTGTCCAGTGCAGCAATGCACTTCTGACATCAGACTCTCAGATCTTTGCTCAGTCCTAAATTGAGCATGCTCCCGCTGAATAAAATAACCAGGCACTTCCCACTAAAGCCTGGCAGAGGCAGATCGGAGTGCCTCGCTCGGTACAGACCAGTCACTGAAATCACCGGCAGTGAGTTGCTAGCGGTATTGGCCCCTTGAGGTCTGGCAGTGTTACCTCCTTCAGCTCTCAGCACCAGATCGCGTTCTGTTCTTCTGAGCCCCAGACTTCCTGGAGCCCGCTAGAGAGACGCTAGATCGCATCTCACGAGAGCAATTGCCTTTTGGCTGGGCTGTGTGCTGCTTAGCAGCTAAATCCCAAGGCAGGCTTGCAAGTGCTAGGCTCTGTGCTTGGCCCAGCAGCTGGCTGCTGTCGGCCTTTTTGGGTAGAACGGTACCAACACTGGCTTCTTTTGGGAAGCGCTTTACAATCTGCGGATTAGAGAAACGGCCTAAGACTGTACGTGGAGTCTGACCACAGCCAGGAGCGTGACATGGAGCTGCCTGGCAGCGAGGAGCAGGTTCAGTGTCAGCACTGCAGTAACAGGCTGGTGCACGCCCACGTCCAAAAACACGCTAGGGGAAGAAACACACAAATATGGTACATCGGGCTGGGCCGAGTGATGCATCTCAGTTTTGCTTTGCTCAGCTCCTATGATGCAGTCAGTCCACTGCAGTACAAAAGAATATCTAAGTAAGTCTGCGCAGACAACAGGTAAGTGCTACGCAAGGCAGTGTGAAAGCTGCAGATGGGCAGAGGCTGCTGTCCTCACCTGAAGCTCCGCGTGATGAACCTGGGCGGCTGCTGTGGCCACCTGATCCTCCAGATCAGCCAGCTCAGATTCTGCAGTGACACTGTTGATCTTGCGTGCGGCGTCTTCCAGGTTGGTCAGCTGCCCCTCCAGGCCGTACACCGTGCTGGCTGTCAGGTATACCTGCAAGGCCAAGGCAGGGAAAGGTGTCAGCCATTTCTGTTCTGGGGGCACGGAGGTTTGAGCAGACTGCATCTTCCACCACACCTTTGAGCTTCCCTCCTTGCTAACCCACTACAGGGAGACTTAATCTGGCAGAAAAAAGCCATGGGGGAATAATCTGAAAACACACTTCACAGAGAGAAGGGAGGCAATGAGATGGCTGCACTCCAAATTTCATAGGTGCTACAATGGTATTCCACAACAGATTTGTTCCAGATTCACCAGCAAAAAAAAAAAAAAAAAAAAAAAGCGGAAAAGTTTGCTTTTTTTAATTTTTGATATTCAATTGCACAACAAAACCCCTAAGTCTACAAGGGGAAGACAACAGATCACACCTCATATAAAGCTGTGTTTATCGAAACATGCCTAATGCCTTCTGGCAATCAAAACTCTGTAAGAATAACTGTTCAGAAGGATATGGTTATTAACTTCTTATAGAGTAACTGTGCTTACATGTACAATAGAGTTTTCTATCCCAGCCTGCTCTCATCCAAATATAAAGCAGCCAAATCCTTCTTGCCTCCTGGCCCTTTGGAGTGAATCTGTGGAGCGTCAATAGACTTATCTGGGCCACATAAGAGAGAATAACAGACTTCATAATTTAGAGATCTTCCCTAAAAACAAGCAACTTTAAATATTTTGACCCACCTACAATACCTCTAATAACTGCAGGTAAAGGTTTCGGTTCCCATTCAGCTCCTCGGAGCGATAATTCATGATACACTTGTGTTTTATGTGTGTCTCTTATTTCACAAAGAAATCTAAGGTACATGGCTGGATGGAGGTCTCTGGTTTATTGAGAAGGGTAATTTTCAAGCATTAGCTTTTGACATCTGTGCTTAAAATTGTGCAGACTCATGTGAAAATACTGCACCTTCTGCCTATTTACTAGATAGCCAAGAGACCGTTTCCATGAGGGTGGTAACAGCACAGTGGAAATGAAATATATATTCTGATTTTCCCCATCGGCAGCCTCACTCACTCTAATAGCAGTAAAGACTCTGTTGCTACAAAACTAGCATGAATTAAACATGTTCTGTGGCTGACTTCATGGTTCAATAGGATCTGAACCAGATCCTTCAGCAGATACCTTCACTTCATACATGTTTTCCACTCAAGTCATCATATCTGCCAACAGTTCCTATATCATGCAGTCCTTTGACATAACAGGTATTCAAAAAATTTCTGGCCATGCAGTGACTTTATGGATCAAAAGTGGTGGAGAATGACTAGATTAAGATTTAAGTAAGTGTTTACTTTTTATTATTTTTTGTTTTATTATTGTTTCTTAATTGCTTGCAATAGCTTTTTTTCCCCATTCTATCAGTTGTTTCAAGGCATAAATGTAGATACATTTTTTTCATAGCTGTGACTTTGCTAAGAAACAAATTCACTACATCTTGTATGAACTGCATCTTGTAAGACCACGGTCTAACTGCAAGCGTGAAATCTTTGAAAAATGTACCTAGAACAAATAAGTGATCTGATTTAACATCTTTGCTGAAGTACTTGGAGACACAGGTGGGCCATAAAGTTAACATGCTGATTTAAATAGAAATGCTCCTGCTTTTGTGGGTTTTAATTATTCTTTCCATGCATTTAAATGATACATCTTTATGGTGCAACATACCACAGCCACTTCAGATGAAAAGGTCATTTTTTAAATTTCCCTATCACACCTAAAAGCTCAGAGAAAGAAGAAAAAGGAACATTATGGACAGAAACATCTTTAGAAAGTTAAAGAAAAGATGCATTTAAATGCTCTGCACAATAAGTTGTACTTTTCAAGAGGGGGGGGGGAAAAAAATCTAAAGAAAATAGGACTGACAGAAAAATGGGGGAAGGGAAGGTCATCAGTGTTTTTGTAACTCAATCAGCCCCTACATTTGTTAAGTTTTAATTTTATTCAGCATTTTCCAGCTAGATCTAAATAAAAGATTTTTCTAAAGAATATTGTCTTTACCTGAGCAATCATTGCGCTTCCAAACAGCAATGGTGTACTTGCAGGTCTCCACTAAATTATGCCCTTATGCATACATTCACATTCAGATTGCGGAGACTTATTTTACCATCATTTTGGTATGTACAGCTTCCACTAAAACCCACTCGACCTCGTGCTGGTACAGACAGCCCTACATTCCCCACACTGGTGCATGCACAGTCACCGAAATGCTACAGAGAGCAAAGGTGAACCTATACACACCCAGATCCTCGTCCAAAATTTGCTGCAAAGAGGACACGCTGCATGCAGATATGCCCCCAGCTGTACTGGGAAAAGATACACTTTCCTGGATTTCTAAAGGCTCTTTAACTCTACTGTGGAGTGTGGTGGTAAAATCTTGAAACCATGAAGTTTTGCCATCTACTTCTTATCCTGTGTGGGGCAGAAAAAGATGTAGTGTGGGGACACAGCAAGGCTGAGCTGGATGCCTTGTGAATTATGCAGGGAACTGAGAGAAGCTAAACCAGAGCTATGCTGCAAGGAGAGCAATGCCAAAGCAAGAAATGCTCTGCCTCAGCATCCAGCCTCTGCTCCATGAGAAATTCCTGGCCCGAATGAATAACTAGGGGCCACAGCACCAGAGATGCCAAAGCTCCACAAGGATGGAGGCATTGTTGGAGTGTAACTGGGTAAAAAAAACGCGTCTCAGATAGTTTACAACACAGTTCTCCACAGAAAAAATGTGGGAGAAACTCTCCCCAAATTGCTCTCTGTCCTCCTGTGGAATTTCTTAGTTTTTCTAAAGGTGTGGTCCAGCCTGGACTTTGATTTTTGTTCTGTATTCACTCTCCTGCCAGATGCATTCTGTGGTGTTTAGTATTTCATGGGGGAGAAAATATCTACTTATCTACTTCTATGATTCTGAAAAAAATTAACCAAACTCAACTAGACATTGTTGTGAGGGTGCATCTGTCACTTAAGAATGAAATGGATATCATGGCAGGTGGCACGAGGAAAGCACTTTGCTCGCCTCAAGCTCAAGTTATAGCCTTTCAGAGCAGGACAGGCCCAGTGCCAGGACTGGTGGTTACTGCCACAGATTATCTCCTGCTCAGTCCAGAGCCGGTGGCTGTTGTGGAAGTGTGTTTCTGTGGAGGAAACTCACTTTATCCCCCAAGGAGAGATTCCATCTGAAAATTTTCTGGGGCTAAAGAAAATCAGGGTCTATTTTCATGAATTGATCAGGATGTTATAACGGGACAGCCTAGATTCCTACCAGATATTTAAGAGCTCCTAATGAAGGAAACAAATCACGGAAATGTAATTACTTAAATGCGAGAAGAAGAGAAAAATCGAAAGTCACAAGTGTACCAGCTCCATTAAGTGGATGCATAAAAATTTCCAATGAGTAGTGACTTCTCTCTATGATTCAGCATTGCACTTCTTCCTGCAGATGACAGGTACTCATGAAAAAGGATGGATGGTTTAGATGTGGGCAAACAAATGTTTTTTTAATTCAGCTTCTCCAGCCTGCTCTTTTTAGCAGTGCAGCAGGCAGCTCCGGCTCCCTGGGTGCTCAGAGCAGTATGCTGGGGATGCATGGCTGGAGGAAGAGCTTCTCCACTTCTCTGTGTGACAAGGGACACGCTTTCCCTGCCTGTCCCTACAGTAAGGAGGTTGTGCTGGGACTTGGAGACGTGTGGCTTCAGCCAGGCATGGTGCAGCCGCACAGCCACAGAGGCTTGGAAGTCTTAAGGTAACTTCTGAGACAGAGGTTCTAAAATTAATTGTAAACTCCGAAACATCCAACTCTCCCCCTCCCCCAAATATTTTCAAGTACAGATTAAAAAAACCCAACACCACAGCAGAGCACCCCTTTGAAACAGGATTTTGTGTTCTGTCTGTGTATTTGTTTAATAACCCAAAATTAATTCTGGACATCCGCTGATGCTGCCTATGTGCTTTCCCTTAGCTGTTGGCACACACACAGGTACACTGACTCACATGCGTGACACTTTCACGTACTGATTTATGTTCTTACATTTTCTTCCAGTGTGGTGAGCTGCTCATCCAGTCTGACGGGGTCGGTCCCCAGTGGGAAGGTCCCTCTTCCTCTGTCCTGAATGTCAGCTGGGAAATCGCAGGGACTGGTGGATTCTGCTATCAGTTCTTCAGTGGCATTGATGACTTTCAGGACTTCTGTAGATATGTTGCAGAGAGAGACAGCAGAGTACTTCTGTTTTGTTACAAGAGCAGACAGAGAAAAAACCAGCATTAAATTAGCACAGAGGGGCAATATGTAAAATCACCTTGCTAACAGCTGCAGCTTTAGCCATTCTAAAACAATATACCTCGCTAACTGCTGTGAACAGACACAAGAACTGTCTAGCGAAACTGGAATCTACTTCTCTTTTTCTCCTGCCCTTTTCCATATATGCACACTGCTACAGCACGCAAAATAACATACACATGCAATGCTTCTACAACACAATTTCTACTGGAGGGATGCTCAAATCTTATCCCAAAGGAGTGCACAAATATCCAGCTTTAAAATCCAAGTGAGCTAGATCAGCTATTTTTGCAATAGTGTTTTAAGCAGGTTTTTAAACACAATCTTCTTTTTTGGGTACTGGCAAATAGATGTGGAATCATCTGTCTCCATATCCACAGGAGGTATCGCATTGCAGCTGCAAACACAGGAGAGCAATCTTCAGCAGCCCTATGAGTGCAGCATTTTACAAAGATGTTTGCTATGAATTATATGATAGCCCTAAAAAACAAAGGTTGAGCTATAAGCATGTGAACACTTGTATCCTCATTTTTTTTACATTTCAATTTACCTTTTTTTTAATATTTATAAAATAAATTATATCAAATACCAAGGAAAAGCATGCAGTTTTATCCATATGCTTTTTTTTTTTTTAAAAAAACAACTATAAGCCTTTTTATCAGTGTTCCTGATTTGTAATTTGTAATTAACTATCTTGATTCTGATGATTCTCACAGAGCTTTAGGCTTGAGGACACTCCTCTGATGGCAATAACATTTCACCTGATGCACCTTCAAGCATCAAGCTCGACATCCAAACTATACAGCTTGAAGATTCAGCCAAAGCTTGATAAAGCCAATAAATACTGTCGCTGAATTTATGTGCAATACCTTTAGCGTTGCTTTGCCTAAAAGAAAGTGTGGGAAGTTTAGACCTAAATTTAATTCATTCCTCAAACCTTCAAATACTTATGCGTGTGAATTAGGGGCCCACCCATCTGTAAATTTTCCCACAAACCAAATATCTGAGGATCAAAACTGAGTAAAGAGTCAGTCTTTGGATTCTGTACAGTAAATTCTATAGTACAGGAAAGTATAACTGATTAAAAATGTCTGTGTGTTATGTAAATGTTGCAATAATTGCCACATTGGCCGGCCTCCTAGGCAGGATATAGGAGAAATAATGTTCCTTTGCTTCACACAAACTCTGGTGGGTTTAACTGGAAAACCTCTTTTATTATCTCTTTCCTTTAATCACCTGTTCATTTTTATGTTAGATAAGACTTTTACTGAAAAACTACTTTTTTAGTAGTGTATGCTCAATTGTTGCATATCAATACATTAAGACATCTTTAGCACTGTTACTTCTCTGAATTACAAGAAATGATTAGATACAGGAGATTAAAGAGAAGGAGAACAAAGCAAATACAGTATGCTACAGCACTCAGATTGTCAGCTTGTTAGGACAGCCAACACAGCCCCAAACAAGCAGGCCTAGGACTCTCTGACTGAGAACAAATACTTGAACCCCATAAATAGCCTACTGTTTTTTCCATTTATTTTCACAAGTGCCAATTAGGTTAAAAACAGATCAATAATTTTATAGGGCAGAAAAAGAAATCAATGTTACTTTGTTTTATTATTTGCTTTTACAAGTACCTAATTCTTATTCTATTCTATGAGTAGTGAACAAAAAAGGATAAAGGCCAGACACTACATTTTCTTCATCATCTTCACTGATGTACGTTCTCCATTTCAAGAACTGTAGCCTCACTTTAGTGTTCATTATTTCTTGAATTTTTTATTATCCTTTGTAGTTAATGACAGATTTCCAAAAAAGATTAAATTAAATTAGAAAAAGGTGTTCTTATACCAGAATATGAGAATCTATATTGGCATTTATTACAGACTGATTACTACAAACCAGGTTTTTCGGGTTGTGTTTTCTTCATAAAGTGTTCTGTGATAGGAAGCTTTATGAAATCAAGATTTTGAGTAAAATATTCTACCTTCTCAATAGGTAGTGGATAGGGGAAGAAAAGTTCTACAAGAAAGAATAGAAGAATCGAATCAAATAGAATCGAATCAAATAGAATATTTTTTCAGCTGGATGGGAGCTACAACCACCACCTAGTCCAACTGCCTGACCACTTCAGGGCTGACCAAAAGTTAAAGCATGTTGTTAAGGGCATCGTCCAAATGCCTCTTAAACACTGCTAAGTGTGGGGCATTGACCACTTTCCCAGGAAGCCTGTTCCAGGTTTGACCATCCTCTCGGTGAAGAAATGCTTCCCAATGTCCAATCTAAACCTCCCCTCCTGCAGAAATGTGATTTTTAGCTTTTCTAGAATTTTGAGGTAAGTTCTTAGTGGCAGATGCTGCTCGACTTTTAAAACCAAAGATTTGTTTCCCATTAAACGTTGCACAAGGCAACTAGATGAACGTTCTTAACGTGTGTGCATCACTGAATGTATCTGGATCCTAGCCTGCAGGTATCTAGACACAGGAGTCTCAACGTTAAAGCTTTTCTTTAAGCTTGTGAAACACCGGCTTTTATATGTAAGATTCAGTAATAGAGTTTAAACACCATAAAGAAATACATAGCAAGCAAAAGTGATTTTCCTTAAGAATATATGTGAAGAGTAGATCTGCCAAAACTTAAAAGCACATGCAATATTTCAATGTATTTAAAAAATAAACTTTGTGAAAATTTTCTGCTAAAGGATATTTAGAACTCAGCTTTGTCCTGGGCTGTGTTTTACAGAGAAGCAAGAAGAGATTAATGTCTGCCTGAGGGAGACATAAGATCAACATGTGGGAAGTTCAGGGGTTCTCAAATTGGAAAAAATGGGCATTCAATCAATGGTTTTGTGTATGTTTTTACCTCTTTGAGCAACCGTCAAAAGCTGCTAAAAAAGCTCATGTTCCAAAATGGCCAGTTTGCAAACCTAGTGGGGTGCTCTAGGTATAATTATTTAACATGTATAAGGGAGGGGGCAGAAAAAAAGTGTCCTGGAGTTTTAGTGGTTCACAACCCTCTTCCCTCCCCGACCACCCACGCCAAACTTAGGATTTATGAGGTTCTGTAAGAATCACCTAAAATTCGCAGACACACGCACCCCAAGATCATCCTGGTAGGTGGACATTTGAAATCGCTATAAAGACCTCTGGGCTGCCTAATTTATCTTGCCCTTGCAGGAAAGGTCACTGTTAACACCTATAAGTGATTCAAAGAGACAGCTATCATGCCATGATGAAGTGTCTCCCATCTGTCTTGTCAAGCAAGTCAAGGAACTAATATGGATGTGACAGACGCAGAAAGCAATTTCTATTACAAATATCTAGCACAGAAAAGCTGAGTGCAACCATTCTTCTTGAAACACTGGGATGCATTCTGATTTCAACTGTGCTACCCTGCTTCTGGATTAATACC
This sequence comes from Cariama cristata, assembly GCF_000690535.1. Classification (NCBI taxonomy): domain Eukaryota; kingdom Metazoa; phylum Chordata; class Aves; order Cariamiformes; family Cariamidae; genus Cariama; species Cariama cristata. The sequence goes on from NW_009630572.1 coordinate 29,162, forward strand.
ACCCCTCCCAAATCAAATCGATGCAGCTGATCCAAATTTGAATATTTCTACTGGTTATGAAAATCTCATTTTTTACTGAATTTGAGACTAAGAGTTTAACGGAATGAGGAAAACATTCATTTGTGCTTTTTATAATAATTAATGCCCACGCTTACAAATATGTTAATGACACAGTCAAAAGGAGAGGCTCAATTTCCCCGAGTTCTTGGTGGGAGAGTTTTAAACCCAATGAAATACTAAAAAAGTGTGTGCATGCAAGCACATATACATATATGTGTGCATTGAATATAATAAAAAGCATCTTGTAAAACTACTTTACTGTCATTTCTATGTGTGATTGGACAGATGGAAAGGATTCTTGTTTTGCTGAAGATTATGTTGCAGCGGTGTAAGCTAGCTCCTGCTGACCATTAGCCATTTCCCTTCCCTTCTGCTGTCTCTCTTTCCTTTCCCTGCTGGTGCTGCCAATATTTCCTTTGTTGTTTTACTTAAGGATGCTACACTGGAAGGTGCTTTATAAAACAGTATTTGCATCCTTGCACAAAGGATGATGAGTAACAGAAGGAAAACAGGATGATAAAACTGAAGCAACGTAAGCGTCCAAACTGCTGAGAGTAGGTGAGCATTAAGTCCTTGTACGTATCTCAGCAGCCTATGACACTTCCACATCAAGTTTCCTTTGCATCAACATTATTGCTTTTATTTTTAATGCTCTTAAAGTAGTTAAGTTCTCTATCACTTGCAGTAATTTCTTCTCCACGTTGTACTCAGCCATTAAACTGGCATGGGAGGCAGTGACTTGCAATTCAATAGAGAAGAGCTGACATCAACCGTTAGATCAAGACAAAGAGCAAAAAAAATTCCCATCGCTAGGAGCCCTGGCAGTATTGACCACATCCTTGATGACTTGTAGTGCAATCATTTTTAGCTCCACTCTTAAGCTGTTCTATCACGCTTCGAGTCGTGTGCCTGTTTTGCAGTCGATATCCCTCATTTTTCTGTAGGGAGTTGAGGGGGGCTGGGGAGAAGAGTTTTGCTTTGCCACTGGTTGATTCATCTTTTCAGAGTGACCTGACTGAATCCAAACTTGATGAAAACAAAACCAAAACCCAAACCCAAACCTGCCTTCCTCATCTTCCCACCCCATGGGAGCTCACTGTACAGCTTTGAGAAGGCCCTGGAAAGCCCACCAAAAGTCCATCTCCATCGCAGGCAAGCAAGATCTGGGACAATGGCCAAGCCACAGTGTGGGATGAACAGAGCCATCGATGTCCAACTACCAATGGCAATTGTCAACCCTGACCTTCAAAAGATCTTTGGTCTAAAAGCAAGCCCAAGCCACTCATCACCACAAAGACTGGGAAAGAAAGCTAAAATCTGCCTTGATATTTGATAGAAGTGTACTATGATAAACTATAGTATTAAGGAATTACTCTTCTGTGCAAGTTTAAGACTTCCTGCCTTGATCTTAACATCAACATCTTCATTTATGGGCACTCGTTTAGAAAAAGAAAGCTAAATTATCTTACAGAGTGAGCTATTATTCTACTGACATTCTCCAAAGTATGACACAAAGAAATACAGTCTCTCTTTTTGACTATGTTAGGTAATTCTGAATATTAGATTTTTACTAACTAATTCAATCCACTGTCCTAATCTAGTTACAGATGTTACTCCTAATAATTTGTCATGCCTCAATTCTAGAGACAAGTTGCCTATAATCATGAGAAAGGAAGTTATTTTCCAAGAGGTGAAACATGATGGTCCAAGTTGGACATTGAAATATTTAAATCTTAAAATCCACGCAGGATTCTGTAAGAGTATTTATAACGGACACAGGCTGATGACATTGCACAAATGGAAAAATATTTTTTCTTTAAAATCATCCTTGATATTTTTACTAAAGAAAACAAAGATGATTAAAAGGTGATTAAAATTCATAGTACAAAATTTAACTCTAAGAGTGAGGAAAAAAGAAAAAGTTGAGAGGAGGAGAGTTTTGCTGAATTAAGCATCAACTTTTGACACAAAAAAGTGATTCTTATTTTATGACAGAAAGAACGCTATGGAATTAATTTGCTTACCACTATCTATGACATACTAAAAATAGCATGTATTTTAAAATATAAGATAAGTATATATTTGCTCAGAGAATAAAATGAAAACCTCTTTTAATATCTGATTATCATAAGCTGAGACTCAAATAGCACAGAATATGAAACCTCTTCCCACCTAGATGAATGATAAGCAATAGACACTAGCAGCAAAGTAAGAAAGTGCCTGCTCACTGTATACAATCTCTACAATGAATTAAGGGTTTTGTTTATTTTTTACATTGGGAGCTTAGAAAGATTTCTGAAGACCACTATGGTCAGGAACTGCTAAAAATCTTACTGCTGAAATAAAATTTTAAATTTTTTCCTTCCAAATTTCTTAATATAAGTGAGTACACGAGAATAAGAAGATCATACACCTTATCTTTGTCTTCTGTTCTTCTTTACTGATAAAACAAAATTCTCATCACAAAGCCAAATAAGAGAGCTGGTCTGCTCCACACATCTACTTCATGCTCATCACTCCCATCATAACAGAGGGCTCGCTGTGATTATAAAGTAATTTTCTGCAATGATTATTGACTGTGGCCAAAATGTATGATTTTTCAGGCCTAATATTTCCAGGAAAACATTGTGAGTTTGAGAATTTTGCTTGGGAAATGTGGAAACCCTCAATATCACTTTATAGCATCTCTTACTATGTAAGAGATGTAAGAAGACACAGACAAAACAAAGCATTCTCACCTGCTGCAATACAGTGGATAAAAACTGCAGCTTTAAATGAAGATCAAAAGCCTTTTGTTTTTCCTAGATAGTGGGAAAGCAGTTAAATAAAAAGGCAGAAAAGTTATATTAACAGCTACAGAGGTTAACATTTATATAGTTTCAGACTTACAGAGAACTTTAGGATGAACAGCAAGGATAGAGAAACTAGCAAATATAAAATACCACAAAATACAGATTTTACATTTATTTCTAAAATATTTAAAATAAAGCAATGCCTAACTTATTTTTGTTTGTGGGATGTAGAATAACAGATCTCATTAGGACAGATATTGCAAGTGACACATCATTTTTTATAAAATGAAACAGATGGGAAATACTGATTTCCACCATCACAAAACAAAGCGGCAGTAGGAATAGAAAAAGACTTTTGCAGCTGTGTTAAGAAAAAGAAAAGCCAGCTATCTTCAATTTTTGGGTCTACACGATTGCAATTTGGACACTGTGCATGTCTCTGGTGACAACAGGGTCTGTACCTCACTTACGCCACAGTCAGATGCTCACGTCGGAAACACCCACCCGAGCTCAGTTAAGTAAGATGTCTTGTGCCGAATCACTTTCTTTGCTGCTGTCCCTCTCCTGGACTTCACTGTCCCGAAACAAACAAGTGAAACCCTTCATACTACCACTCTCAGGCATCGAGTCAGTAGGCTTACCTTAATCTCCCTAATTGACTTAGGTCTACTTAAACTAAACTGACTGGTTTTGCCTCGAAGCAATGACACAACCACAGCTGCCCCCTTGGCTGTGCCATGACAGAAGCATCATCCAGCTGGGAAGCAGCGTTTTCTTGAAACTCTTCCAGCTAGATCTGAAAGACCTCATCTGTCACTGCCAAGTCTCTGAGCTGCTTACAAAAGAAAATAGTGACTTTTTTGTTACAGTCTATTTCCCCCCCATTTTGTTACAGCAGCTTACACTAATCTTCACTGATTTTCTGTAACTGTATCTGTAAAATGGCTTTTGCATTTTCTTCCTAGAGTAAACAAATCTTTGGTGATCAGACAACTGAAGGAGATTCCCATTGCATGTACACTGGACAGAGCTGGCTTGGGCGTGCAGGCACGTAAGTGTCAAATCTGAGACTATGAGAATCTTGTTTACAGACGCTGCAATCCCCATAGGAAGCCAGCTGAAATCTCATGTATTCTGCACTTCTCCTGGTAGATTCAACAAGGCTTTGATTCAGTTGCTTAAACATAGGCAGACAAGGTGTGATTTGAAACAGCTTGAAGCACGAGAGGATTTTCAGACAGCACTGTCAGATATGACATGGACCTGGGAGATGCTTGTTTCCTCCGGACTAGCAGCTGGCAGCCCTGTGGGGTGCCCTAGGGTAGCTCCGGCGGACTGCCTACAGCCACGCTATGGCAACCCTATGGAGCCCAGAAAGTGTCAGAATTGGAGGAACACAAACATCACTGCCCAGTTTTGACAACTTTTTAAAAAGAAATTTTTATAGTCTCGAAGCAACCATTTTGCTTGAAACCAAAGACTCATATTTTGACAAAATAAACTTAGGATCAACTAAATTTTCCATACTAAAGACCAATAAATAATAGTACATACATGGGAGAAATCTCTTGAATGGGATTTCTGCCCAGCAAACTACTGAATCCTCGGTTTAAAACTGAACATATACTTGCCTGCTTTGTTGAATTGGGAACTTTGGATCCATTAGCCCAATGCGAAGTTTAAAGTCTCAGACCTCTTTTAGAAGAAAAAGCCACTGTTCCACCTTCCTTAACCAAAATCTTTTTTCTCTGCTGTCATTCAAAATCCTGCACATAGATTACCTGCAATTTACAGACCTTAAAGATCGCTTTTTACAACACTGCACACATTCAGTTTTCAGTCCTGGACTTTGGAAGACTGCCCAGATAATTAACATCATAATAAAAGCCATGATCCACCAAAACACAAGAATTATTCTGAGCATCTTGCATACAAAAATGTGAAACAACAGACACACAAATATCTTCTGAGTTGTTAACCCAGGAAGATGTCATTGTATTACACTGTTCAGCCTTATTAGCATAGTAGTGGCAATGTAGTAAAGCGACTATACTTACACTTTACTTTTCTTGCTTAAGTGAGCCACAGGGTTCTGGCTCCTTTAGGAACTTTTACTCAGTCATTTGTAAAGCTTTCAGGCATATGAAGCTGGATGGCAGTTTCCCATTAACCCCTGCATGGACCAACACATCAACCAAAACACGCAGGAGTTCAGGGAGTGGCAAGGTAACGATCACAAAAACTACTACATCATCTTCTGTGAGGACAGTGCATGCACCAGCACAAATGATTAACGGAACCCTAGCCACCAGGAGACACTGGCTGGCTCTCATAATTACAGCACTGCTGTTATAACATTGCAGCCATCCCTACCGCGATGCTTTAACAGGTCTGTGATACACAGGAGGGATTCACTGCCATGTGCACATCCAGTGCCGTTCTCCAGCTCCATCAAGGCCGTGAGCATATTTCTCTCCATCGACCAAGTCCCAGGAGCCCTCCCTCACTGAGCCCCAGCCACCCTCTCCAAGGCCAGCCCCAGGCACAGCCACCAGCACGCAGAACCCCAGGGCGCTGGCCGTCTCCTCTGCTGTGCTACCATGCACCCACAGGCACAGCTACCGGCCGTTCCTCTCCCTAAACAGAGGTGCCAGGCAGATTCTCTAACAAGTGTCAGTCTCATTATACCCATAGTCAAAAAGTGCTAATTTACCTGGTGAAAAATGTAAGACATACTCTCTCAATACAAAGAATATAGGCCTCTGGCACTAATAGACATGAAGGTGATGCTTGTAGTACATATTTTCCCCAAAATAAAGCCTTATAAAACCTATGATGAATAAAATGTTTCCAGAGGATGAAGGCATAAATATTTTATGGAAAGAATATTTATGGTGTTATTCATACTGTCAAGGAAGTTGGGAGATTTCACTTGGGGAACAGGATCCCACTGTGCTGCTTAACAAACTTAGAGGTTGTCATTCAGAAAGGAGCTACTGTGTGCCTAGTCATCTAATAATGTCAGCAGAAAACAGCAGGATTTAAACAAAGTTAGTCAGCCTTGATTGTAAGATTCTCTGAGCAGAAGTAAATGCATAAAGAGATTAAAAGAAATTCCTCAAGCACACAGCATGTTGCATCAAGCTAATGCAAAGAGGAGATCAACGTTACTACTGAGGTTTAACTTACTTGCTCATTTGCATATCTTAAGCAAGGAGCAGCACAGAGTAGAAGGAGACAAAAAGAGAAACACAAATAAGGTTTTAACAACTATTTCAGTTTTTATGCTATGTGGGGCAATTTGCAAAAATGGCAGGGGCTATTCTGTTTATTCTAAACAGTAACTCTATGGCTTCTGATAAGCGGTCACAGTGATAGACTGCATTCAAAATGCAGTCTGCATTAGGCACTGCTGAAATGGTCTTCTAGAATGTAATTCTGGGGTATACCATGAAACATAGACCCAGCCTATTCATCTTCATGAAAGCATTAAAAGGGAAGGAGAGAGGATAGAGGAGAGCAAGAACTAAATGCATCCCATTTATCATGCTTGCTACTCTCAGAATCAGTGTCATTAAGATACTTCCAAAGGGATTTACATTTTGCTTTTTTCTTAGGTATTTGGTTAGGGTTTGGGGGGTGAAGCCATAAAACCAACAACCAACCAAGAAAAAGAGCAAGGCAGAAAGAACTGTGCCAATCAGTGTGCTAGTACAAGATGCTTCACAAACACAACAGTTGCACAACGTGATTTTTGGTTTGTTCACACCTGAAGTCGAGAGGGCCTGAAGGCTAACGTGACCCTCAGCATAGACGACTCCGTGGCCTTTCATTGCACAACTGAGAAAAGCAGGCTTCCCCAGGGTCTGCGTACTCCTAAAAGACCATGAACTACTTCTGTAGCTTAATAAGCACAAAATGTTATCCATAAAAACAAGTTTGCTGTAGGATTATGTTTGTTTTAGAGCACTGTGAATCTCCACAAGACCACTTTAGCAATCACAAACTTAGACTGTTGAAAGTGATTGTGCTGAAGGTCTATGTGGATTTAAGTCCAAGGCAGAAAATTAACTTGTGTTAATTAATACCCACTTAAATCCTCAAGTATGCCACATGAACTAAATTATTAACTCAAAGGTCAGCATTTTCAAACTTGTATCTTAAAGGCAGACATACAACTCAAAAGCTCAGTTTGAAGCGAAAACTGAGAACCTGTAAATGCCCAACTTCAGCTAACTCCCCACTCAAGACGTGTCAATTATTGCTATTGCTTCAGATCTTAAATATACTAAATATCCTCTTTAAAGCATCAGCTCCACATGCGATTATATGAGATTTCCAGCTTCCATTAAAAAGAGAAGTCCAAATTTTTAAAGGTGCAGACATGTGAAAGTCGGATTTTCATGAGCACCAGGCATTTAATTTCCAGTGATCCAATAAACAATCCATGTTTTTTGAAATCTTATTCTATGGTCAGGTGTACTGTAACTAGAAATTCCCTGTCATGTAAGGTTGCTAACGTGTTAGACTAAAAGCTAACAAAAACAAGCAGCATGGCTAAAATATAAGCAAGATGGCTAAAATACAGTAATTTGTGTTCAGGAGCTCAAAGCAGATTGTAGGCACTCGACCTCTAATTTTAATGGCCCAGAATTAGTGCTTCTATGTGCCTAATATGAAATGTGATGCCCAGGCCAGAAGTCTGAGTCTCTGGCCCAGAATGTTAAGTGCAAGTCTGAAAGATCTGTAATTCCCCACATATGTATTCTCCAAAAATAAGGCTTCTTAAAGAAACAGCCTATTGGGACATCTGGCTTTTAAGGCATCTAAGATTACTGGTTCCCTGAAAATAAGTTTTCTATGCTTGTCTCCATTGAGACATGCCATCTAGTAATGTTAAAGTTATTGCACGTTTTATGAGTTTAGCTATGTCTTTGTATTTTAGGTTACCATAGCCACAACCGGCATTATACACTGTCATCTTCAGTATTTCATTGTAAGGTGTTGGTCAGCCACCTTTCTAAAGAGAAGGCATGCGATAGAAGATTTTAAATCACTTTTAAGGACAACTGCAAAGAGTAAGAATGAAAGCAGCCTGCTTGTTTCTCTACAGCTGGAGCAAGTTCTGCTATCAATTCTGCTGAAGTCATGACCATGAATAGTACTGAGATATTTTGGTTTCTTTATTATAGACAGAAAGAATATATACTGCACCTTGAATAGCTAACACTTTTTTTCCATCCAAATCCAATACAGAATTAGAAACTCCAAGCATTTCCTTTTTGTTGAACTTGGTGTGTCTCTTATTCTTTTAAACACAAGGAAATTTCAGTTTGTGCCCACTGTTTCTTGCCCTGTCACTGGGCACGGGTGAGAAGAGGCTGACTGCCACTTCTTTATTTCCCATCTCAAACATCCCCCACTCCCCCAGCAGGCATTTACGCGCATTGAAGAGATCCTCCTCCAGCCTTCTCTTCTCTAGGCCAGGCAACTCCAGCTCTCTAGCCTCTCCTCATATGACAGATGCCCCAATCTTTCAGTCATCTCTGGGGCTCTTCATTGGACTCACTTCAGTATGTCCATGTGTCCCTTGCACTGGGGAGCCCAGAACCGGGCACAGCACTCCAGAATTGGCCTCACCAGTATTGAATAGAGGGGAATAATTACCTTCCTCTGTCTGCTGGATGCTGATGACCTTCTTTTCTGCAAGTGCACATTGCTGGCTTACGTTCAACTTGGTGTCTACCAGGACCCCTATGTCCTTTTCTGCCAAGCTGTTTTCCAGCCAGACAGCCTCCAGCCGGTATGGGAGCACAGGATAATCGCTTCCCAGGTGCAGGACTTTGCATTTCCCTTTGCTGAACTTCATGAGGTTCTGTTGGTCCATTTCTCCAGCTTGTCAAGATGCTCTGAGTAACAGCAGAACCATGTTGTGTATGAACCACTCCTCCAAATTTAGAGTACACTCTGTCTCATTGTCTCTGTCAATAGTGAAGATGTTAAATAGTAGTGGTCCCAGTATTGACCACGGGGGTACACCATGAGTGACTGGCTTCCAGCTGGATTTCAAGTCTCTGATCACAACACTTTTGGCCCAGCAATTCAGGCAATTTTCAATCCACCTCACTGTCTACTTATCCAGCCCTTACTTGCTCAATTTGTCTGTGAGGATGTTATGCGAGACAGTGTTGAAAGCCTTGTTAAAGTCAAAATAAACAACATTTCAGTGCTCTGAATGCCTCAGATTACCATGATCTGTCAAAGATGAACAACAGTGGCCTCACAATGACATGGGCCAGTTCCCTCAGCTCTTGTGAGTGCATTCCCATCGAGTGCCGTGCACACGCGTGTGTCCCACTTGTTGAACTATTTGCTAACCTGAGCCTCCTCTACCAAGAGTAAGTCTTCACTGCTCCAGACTTTCCCAGAGGTCTCAGGGGCCTGGGATTCTTGAGGGGAAATCTTAACCGTAACCTGAGGTGAGAACAATGTCGTGTAACAGCCTTTTCCATCTTTTGTGTCACCAGGTCACTGCAGTAGCAAGCCCTGCTTTCTCTCATCTGCCTTTTGCTGCTGATATATCTGTAGAAGTCTTTCTTATTTCCCTTTGAGTCCCTCGCCAGATTCAGCTCCAGGTGGGCACTGGCTTTCCTGACACCATTCCTGCACACTTGGACGGTTTCTCTATCGTCCACCTGGGTCACCTGATCCTGCTTCCACCTCCCAGGGTATTAGTTCTTTATATAATTTGAACGAAACACCTTTCAAATGATGAAGAATAGATTTCCTCTGGAGAACCTTTCCACACGCACTGCCAAAGCTGAGCTGCTGTGCAGACCAGACCCCAAGAGGGGAGCCAAGGCACACAGCAGACAAGAACAAGCCTAAGTGGATCTAAGGGATAAGAGTGCTTGCCAGGCAAGGGGCAGCGCTGGGCTTCTGAACACCAAATTCAAGCACAGCACATGATCTGAAGAGAAATTCAGGGGCAGAAAGGGAAGAGAGCAGGCATTAAGCCCTGCAGAGTGACACTGAAATCAGATATCTCATTGGAAGGGTGAAATGGCACAAACGGAGGATCTTGTACATTATCAGAACTGACACTGGATTTCAGCTCCATTAGAATATGTTACTACTCACAGAGGCCTATTAGCTGGCAGAGTAACAGGGTTGTAAAGCTTTAAAGAAGCACAAAGTACTCAAATAGAGGCAAAAGAAGAATCTATGACATCAGAATGAACTACATGATACTAAAAAGAGAGAGGCAAATAAAAGGACTGAAGAAACCACTTTCTGGTTAGCAAGGAGCAAAAAGGGAGAACTGGGTATGTTTTTAAATAAAAAAATATAAGTCGATTCTCAGTCAGTATAAACTGACATAATTCCATTAATACCAGTCACTTAACAGGTTTATTATACAAGCTAAGTTCACTGTTTGAATTGATGCTGTAGGCTCACAGGGAGGAACACACACCTTAACTAAAGTTTTACCTACACAAGGGTTGCAGGCTCAGACCTAGTGTAAAGGACCTTGGGTTTTTTTAAGCAACTATGTTTAATTTTCTAAACACAAGTTTCTCTTTCTGGATTCTAACTTTCATGATATTGTCCCCACTCCTCTACAATGACCACTTACCTTCTTCAGCTCTTCCTGAATACTTCTGCCATTTTCCTCTGAGGACAAACTCTCCTTCTGGTTTTCAGGGTCTGTTCTAGGTTCTGACTCTTGTTCTTCACCAGAAGATGTTTCCTTGTCACTCATTTTAGCAGCAAGCTGAAATAACCTGGATTTAAGCTCCTCCTCCATAAGGTCAGGCTTGATATTATGGTGCTGATCCTCACTGCTTATATCTGTTTCTGATAAATCATCGAAATCCTACAAAGAAATTAGAAGAATGGTATAATTACTGTATAGGCACAGAAAGAGAACCAAACAGCTTCCTAGAAAGGTATAGGTATGATCACTCTGCAGGGAAGCTAGAAAAGAAAGCACATTAAATAAAAAAAATACCATGTCTTTACAGAGGAATGCCAGTAAACCCACACTTGTTGGATTATATTTATCATTCCTGTTTACCTTTATATTATGTAAAAAGTAACTATCAAAATCATTATGTATCTGTGTGCAACTAATAAAATATGCCTAAATGGCATTTCCTATTCCCAACACTGCACTGCCTTCACTCTCAGGCATGGTGCAGATAAAAAAGTGAAGTGTAGGAATGAATTAACTTGTGACCTGGCAGTTGTGTCCAGCTTTCAGTTGAAAGCTGCACTCGAGTTCCCCAGCTGCTTGTTTCTGAGCATTACCTGTGCTTTTCTTGAAGACCACTGGAAACAAGTTTTGAAAAGTCTCTCTTCTGTTACATGATAGTGCTTAAGATTTTCAGCTTTCCCAGTGATTATTTACATAGGTGGATCCTCTGCAGTGATGACTATTTTCCAAACACCAACCTCCCTGGAACAAGTTCAGTCCTTAGGAGCACCTTCTTTTCTTACTCTTGGATCCTTAAAGGTGGGAAGCATCCAGAGGCTCAGTTAAGTACAGTGGGTGTTACAGACTTGACCACAAGTGCCTTACTTTGGAGGCTGAGCAGAAGAAAAGCAAAAATCTTTTTGCAAGTCTGTTTAGCAGGGTGCCTGCCCAACATTTAGTAATGCGGAAAGGGGGATATTTTTGTCACCCCTTGCAGGAAATCTGAAAATATCTCATGGTTGTTCCAAAGACTAATGTCCAAATACATACCAGTTCATTTTCTGGATCTGTGCTATATGATTAGGTCTAGACACATGAAACTTTTGACAGAAAGCTCCATTCATATAGGAAACCAAAGATCAGAAACTTGTGAGGTTTGCAGACAGCTTCTCAGGGAGAACTGGTGTAATTTCAGGGCAGCTGTCTTCAATAAATACATCCCAAGCGCCATCCCATGGGGACTGGCAGTGCGACAGCGCCCGCCCCTTACCTGGCTGCAGGGCAGGAGAGCTACAATTAACAGCCGGGGCCTCCTGATCAAAGCAGCAAACCCCTAATGACGGCACTTCCTTCACTTGAAGCAATTAAGCCACTCCACTTCCCATCAGAAATGTAAGAATTGCAGCCACACTAAGCAACATCTCCTCCTCTCAAAAAGATAATGAAAGCCACTATATCAATATTATTACTAATAATAGTATCTATTATTATTATTAATAATAATGAAAGCAGGCAGAGATTTGTGGTTTGAGTGGCAATTTCTTGTAAAAAGTTACAATTTGGAAAATAAGTATCATTAAAAGCCAAACCAGGACAGTTGCACTTCCCAGTTCAGTTTCCACAGGAATATAAGCCCTCTGTAGTACATAAGCAATCAGGTTATCAGAAATTTGTTACAGTAGGACCTTGGTTTTATCAGGACAATTTTCATGTCTTGATTCATGTACTTGCTTCATGACTGTGTTTACAGCATCTCTACAGGCAACCCAGTAAAGCAGGTTGTTCTTTTACCTATCATTAAGTGGCAAAAAACTCTCCCCAAATACAGTACATCTTGATATCCATTCTCAGGCTTCCCTTTTTAAGTTGCTCCAGACTTTACACAATGAATTCTCTCTCAGTCACAAAGTCAGCATTCCAGCATTGAGTCTAAAATACATTTTAAAAAAAGTGCCACAGCATTACCCTAATCTAGGTACTCAATCTTGATTAAAAAAATACCTAACTTTAGATAGAAATTCAGTTGTGAGTTATGAAATGACTGCAGTTGTTCCAGAACGTAACTGCTTACAATTCTCTAGACTTGGCGCAGGGAGAGAGGAAAGGGCCCATTTTCACTTCACTGTGAGTCTCAGAGCAGCAAACAAGAAAGCAACCTTCACGATTTGAAAACTAAAAAAGAAAACCCAACTTTTAGACTGATAAACTGAAATCCTGTTCTTCAATGCTGACGAAAACATAATGGTTAACAAATTATCATTTTATTATTAAATGCAGTAAAATAAGGTTATTCTTGCAATGCAGTAAAGTATGAAAAAAAATATGTTTCTTCACCGCAATTTATGTATGATCAGTTGTTTGGTGTCTAATGTCTAGATGCAACACGGTTTAGAAGAGCATTTTGTATGGTTTCTACAAATTCTGCATTATCTCAGCACGTGTAAATCTATGCCTGGTTTAAGACCCCACAATGAAGCTTCCTTAAGTTTATGCTGTCTGCAGTTCTTCATGCACCTACATGACCATTTTGTACAAACTGTTTACATGTAGGGCTCGCTCTGCTGCAGCCTCAATCATTTTGCCAAGATCAATACATTACTTTGGGGATTATATGAAACCCTGACATCCCTTTAATCTCATTTTTCTAAGCAATATAAATGATGTCTGGCTAATTTATTTTTGTACCTCAAATCATACTCCTTATGCTCATGATCATTTTAATTGCTTCCTAGAATTGCTCAACCATGCAACATCCTTGCTATGAATTGTAGCAGCCAGTCCATTCCTGGTCCCTGC
>NW_009630572.1:42536-68226 GCF_000690535.1 Cariama cristata
AGGCTGGCATAACAGTTCTCCCAATGCGGACACCAGCTGTCAAATCAGCCACCACAGGTGTGTGTGTCCAAACACAAACTAGATGTATGCAAACCCACCCATACGTAAACTTCCTAGTGAGAATTTCATTGCTTTGAAAACAGCAGCGTGACCTGGAGGCAGTGTGCCTCTGCCTCCTCTGCAGCTGAGGGAGCAGGAGAGCAGGAACAGTCTCTTTTAGCCTAAAGGGTAAAATGAAGGGGAGAGCGGGTCAGAACCACCCAGAAACACCCACACCCATCTCCTAAAAGCAGATGGAATAGATACAGAATTAACAACAGTTAATAGCACTAAAACCCTGCTGAAATCCTAGAATCCTAATCTCGATTTACGATCAGCTGTACTGATGTCTTTCTATGGGAAATACAGGCTAGTAGCATAAGCAAAGAAAAACAATTCCAGGCATCCTAAAATTGCTCAGATGGCTTTAAAGACTGGATCAGGTTGCTGGTAGTCAGAGGCATAGGGAGAAGACAGCACTTAGCTTCTTGTTTCAGCCTTACCATTACTCTGCTGCAGCAATGACGCAGCTCCAGGATTTAAGAGGAGTAGGACATGGGAAATGGAACTGGACAAGGGGTCAATATTCTCCTCATCCAGCTGGGTAATTAGAGTAAGAAGTGTGCTTGTACTGCTATAAGTTTTGGGGGACAATCCAATATCAGTCCCAGGCCTGGACAAACTCCAAACGGAGAAGACTTCTTGGCTTTCTGGTTATCCCACACTTGTTGTTTAAAAGAAATATTTGAGGAGTACTTTGCTGCCTTCAAGTTGTATGATCAGTTTTTCCAAGTTTAAGCTGTTACATTCTGTTTTGTTTTGTTTTTTTTTTTTTTAAATCAATTGTCTTATTATTTAAATGGAAGTAGTTTGCAAACACTCACCCTAACCCATCAGAACTCATAATCAAGTGACCAATTAAAAGCAGACATCACTTGGACCGTATTTCAGAAAAAGCCTTTTCTGAACTACTGCTGCTCATCCGCTTTATCCCTTACCAGAACATTTGCAAACAGTGCACAGAAGATCCCCAGGCATGTGAGTTATTTCTTATTCCAAGAACAAAGGAGTTAAAAAAACCCCAACGCAACAAAACAGGTGATTGGCCAACCCTTTCTAGCTGTTGGCAAATCCTGACTTTTTTTTTTTTTTTTTTTTTAAGAGTACTGTATTTTACAGCATTAACAATGTCACTAATCATATGCAAGTGGTGTATCTGAGAAAGAGGCAAAGCCTATTCACAGTGTATGTAACACTTTACCTTTGCTTCTTCTCAGTTAGAAGGCATGTGGAAGATAAAGCTTGCAAGAACACTCCACCTCCCACTCACGATTCATGTGTTATTGCCAGCATAGCTTAATTAGTTTTGCCCAGCTCTTTCTGAGAATGCATTTGGTAAGCTCAAACACAATTACCTGACTTAAATTCATCTTGTGGACTTTTGTGCGATTTTTTTCTTCACATAGTTCTTCAGATATGGCTTTCTTCCTCCACCTTTTTGACCTCTTTTCTAAATCGTAATGGACTTCTTCAGTCTCACTGCTGTCTGAGTACTCCAAGCTGGTTGCCTGTGGATTGAAATTTACATCCAGTTCTCCGTGGAAATGTTTTTTTTCCATTCTGGGCATATCACTTTGAGTTCTACTTTGTAACCAGAGAAATTTGCTAGGTCCTTTAGCTTCCTGGGAAGAGTTTACTGAAGATGTTTCTGAATCGGAGAACAGTGTCTCAGTATTAGTATATAACCCAGAGGAAGGGGAGGTTACTGCCTGGTACTGATCATCGCCATAAACCCATTCAGGACCATACTGGGAATTGGTATAATAGAAATCATCTGCTAATTGCCGAGGTCTCTGACGCAGCTTGTTCAAGGCCACATTCCAGTCGTAGTCATCCTCACTGTCTGAGCCCATCTCGTCATAGGCAGACACAATGCTGGATTCATTCTCCAAAGCTTTAAACACTTGACTCTTTGGTTTGGCAAGCATTCGAGGACGAGGCAAAGTGACATTCTGCAAAGCTACCCAGTTTCCGTCAGTGCTTTGAAAAACAGAAGGTGGATCTATGAAAATGAAACAAGAACAACTGTGATCATAGTGTGAAAGGCTCATTTTACTTGCCACTTTGCTACCAACTGGCCACAAATTGGAGGGTTCAAAAAAACTAACGAACAAATGCAAATGTTGCTGCTACATGAACTCTCTCATGTTGTGAGCCATGCTGCCGTACTCGGAAGTCACCACTTAAAGCCATGGCGCTGACTATTTAAAACCTGAGAGTACTTGGACCAAAGCTTATTTCTAAAAGAATTACTGGGAATGGCTGAGGGAACATCAGTACACAGACATGTATAAATCCTGTGTTTTGCAAATGTCTTTGATTTTGTGTGCAGTTCTGGTCCCCCATCTTGAAAAGAAAAGATGGAAAAAGGATCAGAGAAGAGCAACAAAGGCTGCACCAGGTTCTGAAATGGCTTCCATTCAGGAATGATGAAGTAAGCCAGAGCTCTGCCACCTGGAGGAGAGAAGACTGAGAGGATACAGGCTATAAGACAGGGGAATCTCTTCCAACCTAACTACTAGAGGACATCAAGTGAAACTAGAGAAATCAAGGTTCAAAACAAAGTGGGGTGCAATGGATACCAGACCTATGGAGCTTCTTGCCTAAGGGTGTTATGGATGCTACAAATTAGTCTGGGAAAAACCAGGGATGGATATGGACATGGGAGAGAAATCCACTGAGGTTTACTAAATACAGAAAAACACTTCTAGCTGAGATAGTCATTAAGCTGAAACTTCTGGAGATTCAGAGCCTACTCAGAGGCAGCATGAAAAATACTTGCTTTCTCCTAATCTTTCCTAGGCTCTTGGTTATGGTTAAGCAAGCTGTTGCTGCTGTTGTCATATCCTAGACTAAATGAGCTCTTTGTCTGACCCAAGCATTGCTGTTCTTGTATTCCTACACTTTTTCAGAGTATGCTTTACAAATCTGACGGGGGAAAAAAAAAAAGCCAAAAGAATGGTCAAAAAGTGCTGTATAACTTAGAGAATTGCATTTCTTCTAAATTTAGATTCCATTTCCAATCAAACTTGAAAGTCCCTTCATGGGAAATGTGAATGTGTGATGACTCTACCTCCCACAGCAGCTGAATAAATACATAATGCCATGGATTTACAGAGTAATCTCAGCCTACTGAATGAGATTTTCAGCCTTACAGATTCCTTCCATGGGCTCATAATTTGCCATTTCTAGAAAACTGTAGAAATACTTATAATAAACTATTAGTTTTCTAAAACTGTAAACAGAACATCACTATTCAAAAATGGACAAAGTAAAATCTGGATCATGTTGTAGATGATACTCAAGCATCTTGCATTACATGATTACAAATACCTGGAGCTCAGGATGACTTTTTCCCTAGAATTGTTCATAAAGAACTTAAGTATGCGCTAAGAAGTTGTGCTAAGTTTAAAAAAAAAAGTCTGTGATGCACTACAACCAACTAAACATCCCCACAAAAATGAAATGATAATTAAATGGTAATTAAACTTAGAAGCTATGCAAGATTTAGAACAGTTTTTGTATTTGTTACTCATTTGAGTCCTTTTGGCTTGTTTTCACTTCCTAAATTGCATGCCAATTCAGAGAACTTGAGAAAATACATCACTGAAGTCATTCTTACTCCTGCTTAAAAAGAAATCAAATTAGTAATAGTTTTCTTGTAGTAGTGAGCAGCTGAGGATATAACGGAAGTCAGGTGTATAGGGAGAACTAATAACTCTGTATTGTAACAGCTGGTTTTTGGAGAAAAAAAGAATACAAGCTATCAAGCATAAGGAACTTCTGTTTGTTCACTTTTTCCAACTAATCTAAATATAGGATTCTCTTGAGAGAAAGAAGACCTTTCTTTAAAAACATTGTTCCTTCGAACAAAGCAAACAGCTCTGCAAGTTATAAATCACTAACAGGAATTGAATTCAGCTGTACCACGCTACACAAACGTAATGCAGTGGAGTGTCACATACTTTCTCCCAAGCCATATCGCCTTATTTTGTGTAGCAGCAGCATGTGAGAATTGGTCAAACATCCTCAGTTAACTGAAGAAAGGACAGGACAGTAGTCAATTACATCTTAGAGGGTAAGCAGGGTGGAAAGGAAAGCCACTGAGAACTTTATATTCAGAAAGCTGACTCAGTTTTATCTCACCTTCAAGTAACGTGAAATGCTCCCTCCCTGATTTTCCAAAACAAAGTCACTTACTTGAAAGAATGGATTTTGCACACAATGCTGTGGGTATATGCTATAATTTATCCATGTGAAAATAGATTTAAGAAGACTTATTGTGAAACTATTGGTAAAGGGGAAAAAAAGCACAAATTCATTATTTGGCTCTTGAGTCATCATTTAAACCAGTGCAAACTGTAATCAAAATGAATTGTGAACTGCTTTTTGGCTACATGAGTAAAAAGCCCACCGATGTTACCACTGCAAACTCTTGGTTGAGATTTCTTTTGTTTTCTGTATCCTAATACAGAGCTGCTTCCTACTGCATAGGTGAGGTCATATTTAGACATACGAGCACAACCAGCTATTTACTATCAGCTCAATAGGCATCACAATTTCATCACAAATGTGGTTCTTAGATGAAAGAAGCAGAACAAATCCTCTGAGTAGAGCATCTGAAAGGAAACTGGGTCAATTCGTCATTCTGTTATGGTTAAGCAATTGTTAAGTACTAAATTGCTCAACAGTTGAATTCAATGGGATTGATGTGGGTTCTTAAATTTAAGCACCGAATTAACTGCTTTACTAAAAATAGGCCTTGCACTAAAATGCCCAGGAGAACATCACTTCTGGCACAGGGCTGAATGAGCAGTTCACACAGTAATGCATACTTAGTTAAGCCAGATTTCAGTACTACTTCACTATCACTTTCTTTCTGGGGCGAGGAGGGGTATTGACACTGCCTGATTTTCAGTCTCCCAAGTTATCAACTGGTATTACAGACAGACAAATTGAATTGATAGGCAGCCCCCATCCCTGGTCCCCACTACACCCAAACACATATTTTGGCTGCTTCTGCTTGCCAGCGCCTTGCGAGCCAGCTGTGGGAGTGACAGCACCAGTACACTCATCCTACAAAGAGAAGTTTTCTGCTTGTTTAGCTTCATGAAGCAATTTGCTACAGGGGTCAGAGGGGCTCTACAGCGGTTACGAGAGAAGAAGCAGGAACAAGCAGACTCTGTCACAGGAGGACAACAGCAGCAATGTGCCCTGGAGCCAGGGGCTGCTGCTGCAGTGAGCAGTTCATCCCTTCCCCTTGTGCAGCTGTGGGGGTGAAAAGGACCCAACTCTCTGTGCAGCAGCTGCCTGGTGCTACACTCTTGTGGCCTCACAAACGCTACAGCCAGAACAAGAGAGGTGGTGAAAATGGGACCCCCCCAAGAGGACGAACCACCTTCTTCAGTGACAGCCTCTACTTATGTCATCTTGAAGCAAGCAGGAGATTGCATTCTATCCCAGGGTGCTGATTCGGGAATGGGGCTGACTTAGGAAGTTGCTCACCATCCATCATCCATATTCACATCTGTATTTAACACATGGAGACAGAGGACAGATCTAGGGAAACTGCTGGGCTGTGAACTTCTGACTGATGCAGCTTCCTCAAACTTGTGTGGAAGCAGCAGTTAGTAGGGCTGCACAGAGCACTGCATAGGTGAATTCATCGAGGTTGAAAATAACGGTGCAAGAGGGAATCCTAAATGTGAATTATTTCACTGTTTGGTTCACCGTGTAACCTCATGAACAGTGAACTTGTGCAGCAGAAGGGATACTATGGGCAGCTGCAAACTCCTTCAATTGGAGGACAGATAACCAGGTGACAAAGCAGGGCCCTTGGGCTCTTGCATCTTAGAAGCTCTGAAATGTATCCGAATTAGGTGCTTAACATTTCCTAACAGTCCAAAATCAACTCCCCAAACACCCAAATTTTGAATCTTTTCTTAGAAAAAGAAAACAAAACAGGTAAGCTAAGCAATGACACAGCCCAATGAAATCATGACATTCAGCATCACCAAACAGACATTTTTACATGTGACCCCTGAAGGACAGAGGTCAGCAGAAATTTCCTGGAGAAAGTCCTTGCTTTAAGTTGTATTTATTCCACATGTGAGTGAGGACCAAAAAAAGAATCATATTCGTACTAGAAATATTTACTTGTTTCATTTAGCCTGTCCACACTCTTCCAGCTGGGTAATGCAGAGAGCTTGCGTTCCTTCTGTTTCCTCAACTGTCCTTTTGGCTGCCTCCAAAGAGCCTCAGTCACAGCTGACGCAGGGTCTAGTCCTTTACTGGGCATGTCTTCACTAGCCAGGGAGAATGCAGACTGAGACCTCTGTGGGAATAAAAATCAAAAAGCATAATTTAAAACCAGAAATATTTAATTATCAAACTCTTCACCATAATTAGTATGAGTATTCAGTTACCCATGGAAGCGTGGGATCTGCTAGCATCCAGAAATGGAATTTAATGCGTTCAAAAGAATTGGTTCAGCACTAGATTGCTTATTTATGTGCATTTCTGATGCTATGCAACAAGGCAGTAAATTGTTTATACTACCATGGACCAGATGGACAGAATTAATTAAGGTGAAGTTGTTAGGACTGTGCTTGGTGAGGACTGATCTCTAACTGCTTCGACTCAAGCTAGCCAGAAAGAGATCCCATTGTGGTGAGTCACAACAACCTATTGTTGGCTCAACAGGTCATCTGGTGTAACAATTTGCAGAAGTCAAAAATTTTAAAAAAGCGAACAAACAGCCTGTTCCTCAGAAATATATATGCAACTCAACTGATTTTAATACAGAATTCTTTTGTTTGCTAGGATATACATATCACACAATATGCTGGGCAGTTTTGTGCAGTCTT
The DNA here is from genome assembly GCF_000690535.1 of Cariama cristata. Taxonomy (NCBI): domain Eukaryota; kingdom Metazoa; phylum Chordata; class Aves; order Cariamiformes; family Cariamidae; genus Cariama; species Cariama cristata. The sequence continues at coordinate 49,502 of NW_009630572.1, forward strand.
GCTATCCAGGTCAACATAGCCTACAACTGCACAGCTAGTTGTTTCTAGGAGGGTCACATTTCAAGTCAAAATGAGGTAAAATGCTGTTCTGATTGTTAATGAGCCCTGACTGCTACTGAGGGGAAGGCACTTTCCTTTGGATCTACATAAATAGATCAGACATTTTAGTTTTGACTTAGGCACTAGGGTCAGTTAAAGAAGTCACATTTAAATTTGCCCAGTTTTAAAAAACTGTGGAAGCTGGCAGTGTCCTGCTGATTTCAAGAGTACTCACTCTTACATATCAAATCACATATGTAATTCTAGAAACAAGGCTACAGCAGCTCGAGTCAAGTTTTAACATCTGGCTGATGCTACTTTGCTGCAGCATATTTTTTTTTTATTAATAACTTTGCTTTTGATGACAATATGTGCTTAGGCAGCTTGAATGGAAAAAGAGGTCACTTTTTCAAATGACAATTAGCTTTTCCCCCCATAACTTTTTACCACGCAAAACCTCTGTCTTGGCCTTCATAACAGAGTCAGTAAAAGACTGCCAGGATATGTGGACAATATAAAGAATCCCACCACAAATTTACGGCCTGAGCTATGACAAGTTTTAACTGTGCTGTGGCTCACTTCATCGTAAAGCAGGAACTACCGAACTTCCCATTCTTACAATAAATTAGGTCCAGTTCATGTCTGCCATATCCTCTGAGATCTTTGTGTTAAAGTTGTTATGTACTGAAAGCAGCAAGTTGTTGTGGCTGTCACTATTTTCACAGTACCAAGAATATTCCCCCAGGGCACCTTCTTTTTCCACATATATGGCAAACACAGAGAGATTAAGAGATGCTTAAGAACCCAGAAGAATGAATATTCTACAGTGTAATCACTAGTATCTATTTTCCCTTATTACTTAAAGAACTGAATTGTAAGGAGAAGAAAAAAAAATCAGGAAAAACTTAAGTAGTCTGTATAATGATAACCCTGGCTCAGATAATGAAAGTAATGTGTTTTTTCTTATTATGTAAAATCTGTCAGTTTGACAACTTTTCTGGCATTTTGTTTAAATGGCAGCTTCTTGCCCACCCACTCGCTGTTTTATAAACATCACAGTCACGGCTGCATTGCACTTGGCTCTCAGCTAACCAGAGACCCGCCAGCAGAACTTGGCAGGGGCTGCAAAACCGGCTGAAGGGGCTCAGCATCCTGCTCTCGGACAAATGCTTCCACAGCAATGCTGCAACCAGCGCGGCCTCGGCAATTTAAAGCTAGCTCAGGGGCGTCTACACTACAGGGCAGATGCATCTTTCAGAAGGACTAGAAGATACACAACAGCTTGAAGGATCTAAAAAGGAGAAGATGAGCATGAAAGGCCTGATGGACAAAAAGCACTGAAAAACAAGGAAGCACAGAAAAGAAAGCAGACACAATCCCATGCGGTATAGCAGCCTAGGATCTCAAATAAGCTTATCCAAACAAACTTATCTAAAACAAGCCGACTCTTTTAAATTGTGTGCTGAAACTTTTGGGTCAGGTCTGAGGGAAATTGCCCTCCACAGTTTCTGCTAACTCTTGGTGGAGTGCAGGAAACTGGTATTATGCAGGAACTACTGCAAATTCCCAGGAATATGCCTCCAAATGCAGCAAGGGAAAAAGCTTTTGGTGCCTCTAAAGCTTGGCTTGAGGCCATCCTCATCCTTTTTCTACACTTCATGTGAATTTTTGATAAAATCTGTCCTGGACTGCTCTGCTAGAAGTACCACCTCTTCTTAGTGAAGATGGTTCAATGTCACAGAAGGCTCAAGGAAAGAAAAGTAATGCCAAGCTAAAATAGCTTGGCTGCACCCCTGCATTCAGATCCTGAAAAAGAATGAAATGATGCTGCTGGAAGAGGCTGGTGAACTACCACTCTTCACTACTACTTCTGTAGTTCTCTGTAGCTCTTTTATCTGGAGAGATTTAAATGATCAAGAAGTGACAGCATTCTAATAAGCTCCAGTTAAGAATAAAAAAATAAAAGTAGAGGATTAGGTTATTTCTTGTTCTGAAAATTAGTTTTAGGTTGGGATGGAATGACAGATAACAGAATTCTGTTTTACTCAGACAAGTATGGGTGGAAAGAAAGTGTAAATATTCATCCCTGATAACACTCCAAATCACTGGTACAACAATAACGATACAAAAAAGGAGTGTCAACAGCCAAGCCTGGTGTCGGAATAGGACAGAAGCATATCCTGCCACGAGAACGAAGCAGTCTACATTGGCGTGAACAACTGGTCATTTTTTTCAGAGAACACAAGCAAACGTTTGTCCACAAGTTTATCTCCAATTACCGGCCTGACTGATGACTCTATCTGAAAAGGAAATGACTCAAGACCTCCTTTTGTTGCTTTTGCAATTAAGAGCAAACTAGAAAGTTAGTTATTTGGTGTGAGGTTACAGAGCAAAAGCTTTAATCTTGGTCGGCACATTTGCATCAACTTCAGCTCAGCTGGCACCACTGACTCAAGAGCCCTACAGCCATAGCGTGGGCTTCAGCATGGGCTACAAACCTACGTACATGCCGTCCCAGGCTGCCAAGCTCACTGCCACTCATACTGTGGCAGGCGGCAGAAGTACACTTTACTGTGCTGCATTTGTGCCTCCCTTTGCCACAGAGGTAACAGCCCATCTGTAGATCCACAGGGGACATTTTTCCCTTGTGGACATTTGCCCAGGAAGCAGAACACTGAACACAAGGCAACAGGATTGAGAAGCCTCCCTTGGGGCTGGTGCTCCATGTAGTTTCCCTGTGCGTGGATGCAGGGAAGTCCTGGAGGTAAGGCCAGCTACCCCAACAGGCTCTTGGATCAGTTCACGTTGGAACAAAGGATATTTACCCACCAAATGGAAGAGTCATGGCCCTGAATCTTTACCAATTGCCTACAAACTCGGACAGCAACAAGAACTCAAGGCAGAAGAAACAATCCAGTCTATTTTCCAAAAGCATCCAAATAATACAGCAGCCTAAATACACTTTTCAAAAGGAGGCAGGAATGTAGGAGCTTTGGTCCTGATTTGTAAAGACATGAGAGGTCGAGAAGATCCTTCCCTCCCAGCTAAAGCTACCAGCACCTTCTCCAACCAGAAGTTCTGGTTCCTCAACAAAAACCTCCCGTCAGCAGGTGCTATTTCAGGCGTATTTATGTGCGGTGAATTCCAAGGTTGCTCCGTGTGTCCGCAGCCGGACGCCGCGGCACAGCTGTTGGTTCTGCAATACACGAGCACGTCAGCAGAGGGCAGTGCAGCCCCGCAGGTCACCCGCCGCCGTTAGAGCGCCGACCCGCATTCCCGAACACTGCGGCGGGACGAGCTCCCCACCAAAGCCTGCCTACTGGCATCTGCTGGGAGATGCTTGTCCCAAAAACAAATTCCACACACATTATTATTCTCTTTTTTTTTAAATCCCTCTTCAGGGGATTTCTGCTGTATCGCTATGATGTCTGGACGGAGGGAACTCAGCGTTCCTCTTGTACTGGACTAGTACTAAAAGGAATCATTTTTGCAAGTACAACCCTGTTTCATTGCTGGCCTTCAAAAAAAAAACAACAAACGAAAAAGACAATGTGGTTTCTGAAGATTAAAGAAGAAAGGAGTGAAGAAAAAGTAATCACATACAATGTTTCCTATTAATAAATATAAATATTCCATCTTCTGTCTATAACAATTTACAGGCCCATGATTCTGCACACTGAGTAAATAAAAAGAAAACAAGTAACCAAAAGCAAGAACAACTTTTTATAAAACACGCTTGTGAATATTGAGTCTAACATTGATAGTATATGGATTCTTTACCCTGAATAACTCTCTTATATGTGCGCATATTGTTTAGAGAGACAATATGAAGATTATTTTGTACATTCTTCCTCAAAAGATGAAAGAGTATGGGTAACTCCTCTTTCTTCTAAAGAGAAGTGGTAATTCAAAACAGATCCCCAAAGCAACTGGCTGAACTCTACAAAGGATATTCTGAATCATGCATGCTTTTCTCCTCACTTCCCTCCTATTTCACCCTATTTCTTTGGTCTGGTCTAACCAGTAAAACTGTGATGCAAATACAGGAGCAATCCCTAAGCATCAACAGTTACTGCATCCTCTTTAGGAAGGAGATGCATGGGCTTGCGAACGGTGCTGCTCTGCCACAGCCTGTTTATCCCTGGAAGTGATTTTCGCTGCGCTTAAATGTATGCAGTCCAGACATTTAACTGTGCCAGTGAAATACCAAGGGTTTCAAGCATCTGTTCCTTAGTTAATCTTGTATATGGCAAAGAATCTGTTAACAACCCTATGGTTCTGAAAAAGGGCAAGAACAGGCAGATGAATGGGAGATTTTCACACTCAATTGAAAGAAAACTCCCTTCCTCATGCCCTGACCTAAACCCTGGCTGGTATATCCCAGACATCAGGGCAAATACTTGAATAGCAGGCTGGGAGAAAGCAAAGATGACTGCTCCCTCTCCTGCAAAAGCCTTAGAGCATTATCCTTCCAGGGTCTGCCCAAGCTGCCTTGTTGCTCACTAGTGACACAGACATAGCCTGGCTGCACTGGATGGTTTGCCACCTTTCTACTGGACTCTCAGGTGGCTGGTCCCCTTAAAAGCATTGTTCCTTTAACAGGAATACAAAAATTATGCTCAGTTAGTCAGGAGTGGGTCCGTCAGCAGTATGAATTGCACAGCTGTGCAATAATATGTAGAGCCACATTTGGGTGTGCATTTATTTTGGTCTGGTTTGGATTAGCTGACTTTGAGGATCCAGAGATGGGTTGCAAGGGAGAGAGGCAGGAGGTTATTCCCGAACAAACCATGGCTGCTGAGCATGCACGTAGCTCTACACATCACCACACAGAAGTATAATCCATAGTGTTTGAGGGAGTTCCCCCCACTCCCTCAAATAATAAGCAGGCCCCACATGTGAAAATGCTATTGCTTTGGTTGCAAGGGATTTGTAAGATAGTAATAAGGGATATTTAAATATTGGTTCCAGAATTTTATTGTACTTATGAGGCTAACAATTTAGGAAAGTGCTAGGAGCATAAAACAGTATAGTTCAATCAATGTAATGGATTTATGTGAGTAAGTCTATAGAAGTTGGTGGTAAATCAATTGTTAGGTGCTTCGACAGGAACAGAGGGTGCATGTACCAATGCAACTGTAATCTAAGCAGTGCCTTTAACAGCTGCCCTTCTTCGTTTAGCTGTTACTGTTCCTCACATGCTCCCCCATGACCCATTCTTTTCACCTCCTCCCAAACTTGGAATATTCTATCACATCTCTCTAAAAAAAACCAACAAAAACCACACGGGAAATGCTTCCCAGTTGCATAACACCTTTCACTTGAAGATACTGAGAGCTCAGTTAGTATCCTGTGATGACAGTATTACCATATTGCTTACAGACCAGAAAGCTGAGCAACGTCAAAGGCCAGATCCCTGGTTCTGGGTTAGGATAGTATGATTCTACGTTGCTACTAGCATACCCACTGGGAGAGTGCATGTGTATAAGAGGGTAGGGGAAGGAGGTGAGCTGGCATTTTCATCTCAAGTCTAACTGCAGCCTTACACATAAACTCACTTTTTTTTTTTCAAGAGAATACTCTTTACTGAACATGATTATTCTTTTTTCATTAATTTCTAGGTTGTTCAGTGCCCTGCGCAACCTTTCACATCCTTTTCTGACCCTCATCTACAAAGTTGTGCTCAGCAGAGCACTCACCCATCAGACAGAATCACTGTATCTCCTACTCAAACACCCACTTGACAGAGGAAGTCCTAAGTGTTCCGTGTTTGTTTCTCGCTGTGACAATATACAACCCTGATTTCATCTAAAAATAAAGTAAGACTTGTCAGGCAGCCTAGCTCTGAGCATCACAGGTTTTAAGTTAGACCTTAAAGCTTTGTGATACTCAGCAGTGTATTAGGATAGCATCTTTAAAACAAAACAAAGCTGAAAGAACAACATATGACCTAAATTACTGGAAAATAACATTATAGAATGACCACCCTTCTCTGTCCACTCTCCTGCTCCCGTTCATGCCTTACAACCTTTCTTGATTTGCTGGCAGTGAGTGCAATTCAGCTGAATTTAGGCCTGCATGGGTTTGATCATACATCTAGCATTCAAAACTGTCTTCTTGGATGTTTGTCAAGTGCACGAATAGTACTATGAAACCCAGAATCAGTAATCTTCTGCTAGAGATACATCTCAAACTCAAACTATACAAACAACTTTAAAAGGACAATGCTGTCATGTTTAGCCTTGCACTGGTTATTTAGCCACCCGAAGCTTTAAAAAGTGGTACCAATTGCTGAGTCAGAATTGTAAAAGCTGTTGTATCCTATCTTTTTGCTGCAGTGGAAAGAGGGAAATCAGCCAGGTTACTATGGATAGGGCTGTCTTGATCTGAAATCCAGATCACTTTTGCAGTGAGATTACAATGTTACACCCACAAATTCAGCAGATGACTGTAAGGTTTGTAACCTGGAAAGTACTTCGAGAAAGTTGGATCTTCTCATAATAAGTAGTAATAAAAAAAGACCCATTATTTTCTGAAGTACCAAGCGCTTTTCCATCGCAAAGTGTACTGCTCTTTCCCATTCTGTGCAGAGAAGATGGTGCTGCAGTTAGCTGCTTCTGGAAGGAAACAAGACAGTAAACAACCCATCAGGATCCAGCTGATGGGCTTCTGGATGAATGCATGCCTGCCTCATTGGAAGTAGGTCCCAACAAAACACTCTCTGCAACCTTCTGATCCCAGCTCATGCATAAAAGCTAAAAGCTCCATCTTCCCTATGACATGACACATTTATTAATTAGACATCAATATGATGTTTCTGATACAGAGCAACTGACAGGTAAGAACTGATGTCAGCGGGTATCAACTTCCTACAGCATTATGCCTCCCTCATCTGAAATAGCTCTCCCACTGTGTTGTACGACTGCTCAACAGGATTCCTCCTCAAAGAGGTTTTCTTCAAATATTTGAGACAAACCTACAAAGGTATAGAGCACCTGCAAAACCTCCAGGGATTTCCAAAGCAGTGTTGGACCTCAGGCTTGTGGAACCTTCCTTCTCTTTAAAACAAATCAAAGGAAAAGAAAAAAAAAAAAAAAAAAAAAAAAAAGAAAAGGTCCTCACAAATATCGGTACACTGTGGACCTTATAATTAGCTTAACCAGTAAATTTCTGCTTCCCCTGAGGTGCATCATGATGTGTATTTAATGAAATCCTCCTTTCCCTATATCCCTAGCTGTTTTATATACTATAAATTATGGATGAGCTTCTGTTTACATATGCAATCTTTTAGCTATAAAATAAAGACCGCTAATACAGCACTTAAAACACACCAGGATGCCTGCACTCCATCAATGTTTAAATGAGATACAATATGCCAACCGCTCGTTTGCCATCACTGGCAGCGATGGATGGGGTGAAACGGACTGGGAGAGCAGAGGAGCATCCGCCCATTGCTCTAAGCTCCCCCTATTCCAACACAGTGCAGCCTTTGCCTGCTGGTAGTGAGAAACAGATGGTGACATTCCTCTCATTTTATGAGATTGGGAATTAAAATATTCAGCCTTGTATCACTATTTTTAGCATGGGCAAGGGATCTCGAAGAAATCTAAGGGGGGAAAAAGGAAAAGACAGTATCTATAGCTATTACCACACCATAGTACTGCAGTGAAACAATCAATAATATTTTTCAGGGAGATGCTCTGTGTGTGTGTTCCTTAATATGAAGATCAATAGATTTTGCTCCAGTCAAGCAGGTCTCACACAGTTGGTATCTTCGCACTGTGCTGTTCCCAGCTTACACAGTTCAAGTTCTCTGCATACAGAATTTACTTCATACTACAAAGAGGCAGTTTAACTTATTTAAAGATAATTTCAAAGCAAGCAATTTTGGATGAGCAGGGAGGTAACGCAGAGCTTCCAGAGCCCACTGTAAGTTTCTGGCTGATAGGGATGAGCTGCACGCAAATAGCTGTGATTAAAAGAAAAATTGCCCGGCAGGTATAATCACACAGTTATATCTGGGATTATTACAGCTCCCCCACACACTGTAAGCAAGTGACTTTGGTAATAAAACACAATGCAATAATAAACATGGGTTTCTAAAGGCCAGTGTTATAGCGTGCAACTACCCTAACTGTATGTTACTAGCTTTATTGTGCTAGCGAAACCACATGTATTATCTTCTATCCAGAAGACAAATAAAAATATTTGCTCTAAGACAAATTTACAGTTTTAAATTATGAAATCCTAACTGCCTTAAGATTTGCTATCCTTACCTCCCTTTCCTCTGCATGTCTGTCTTTCTGTTAATCGTGTTTCTTTTTCCCTTTTATTTAATCCTGCTTCTGCTTGCTTCAGGTACTAATTTGTTTGTCAGGTAACAAAGAAAGTCTCAAACAGAGGAAGCTCTACTTAAATAATCCTTATTGGGAAACAGGTTCATGTACATAACTCTAACCCAGTATTAGTCAACTTGGGTAGCTGTGATAGAAAACAAGGCACACTTTTTAAACTTCCCTTAGGGTTGTTGTGGCCACATAGTCTGTCTACAAAAACCTTGGGTACACTAGGAACACCTGCCCCCCTTGTTAGTTGTGGTATGTACTAATATGAAAGGGTTTTTATAGTTACAGGCAGTTCTCTGCACAATGGTAGGATGTGTACACAAATCAAGAGTTTGGGTTTTTTTGGTCAACATAATGTCATCAGTTAGGAAATAAGAAAACTTCACTTATTGCAGTTGGAGCCCATGAAGATTTGCTGTTAGAAGCTTGGACTCAAGAGTTCCAAAATCCACTTGAGAGGGAGTAAGGAGCTTTGCCTGGAAAGGACATATGGCCATAGGGCCCCTGCCCGCTTCCACAGAAGTTAGGTTTTGTTTTGGAAAGCAAAAAATATAGCAATTCTTTTGGTAGAAAAGGTAACTTTCTCAAATGATATACAGAGGAGAAACTCATGTAGTTCAGTCCTGCAAATCTGCTGACGGATGCATGCTTACCATTCATAGCTGAAAGAAAGCAAAGTTGAAAGGAAAGCAAGCTCAGGAAAAGGAATTGGGTTGTTTCACCATTGTTGATGAGAATTAAGCAGGCTGTAACTGCTCCACATTTGCTCTGCACGAACTGCCTTTCAGTATGCTTTCCAGTAGACTCTCTGTTAGAGCTTCTATGACTTATTTCTGCTAGCCTAATAGGCTAACATAACTGCAACCATATTAGCTATGGGAGCAACTGGAGCTATGCTACTTTTCCAAGGGTGTCTGGTTATACTAAGAAAATTCTCCTCTATTCAAAGCAAAGCAAAGCAAAAATAAACACATGCGCACTTCAAAGGACTAAAGAAAACAATAAATCAACCCTAGCAAGGCAAAAGGCAGAAACTGAATTTATGAGAGGGGTGAGAGAATCCAAACCAGATGGCTAAATTAATTTGTGTTCCTTAAAGTGCTGTGGGAAGACAATTGGACCAATGGTGATAAATGTGGTGAAAGACCCAGCTTAAACCACTGCATTAAAATGCACTGGAACTCCTGTGTTACAGTCCTCCCTCTCCAACTGTGAAACAGCCTATCCAAGCCTATAGCTGATTTTCACTTCTTTTCCATTGCTGCTGTTCTTAAAATGTTACTAATGCGGCTTGTCGGATTTTCTTCAGCTTTACAGCAGGAGCTAAAGGCATTGTACTGAGAAGTAAGTGAAAGGAGGAGGAAATACTCTTTAGTGTAAGACATAAATGGTGCTCTACAGTTGGGTTTACTTTGTTGTTGTTGGTGGTGGCTGTTTTCTTAAAGACAGCTAAGGAGAAAAAGAAACATTACAGAAATCTAACATTGTACAAAAAACAGAACGCTCAGCAAAAAATCCAAATAAAAGCTAAGTGAGCATAAAAACTGTTTTAAGGAATAAACACCGAGGCATTGAGTCCTGTTAGCATTCAAATCAAGCAGCGAGACTGTTCATACCACAAACTTAGTCCTTCCCAACACACTCACCAATACAATACAATGTCTGTGATGTACTTCCACAGCCCACGATGTGCTAGGAAAGCACACGGCTGAGTGACAGTTTGTCCAGAGAGAGGTTTGATGCTTGTTCTCTGCAAGTCTCTACGTACTATTCCAGGCAGTAAGTATACTTATCCATGATTTCAATCTTCCATTCCGTGCAGCAGAAAACATCAATAGTTGTGCTAAGTCACTCACCCATAACGTGTAGGACCCCCTGCGGCTCCCTGGAAAAGTCAGCATACTTTGATCTGAGACAGCAACAGAGGCCAGGCCACTGCTCCTGGATGCTGGCCATTCAAAGTCAGCCTCAGCCTGCTCAGTTTTGCTTTTCTGCTTCTTTATAATCTGTAAGGTAGGGGGACAGGGGGTGGGAGGGGAGGAAAAAAAAGGTGCTTGGAAAATACTGTCTGAGCTGTATGGAGAAAAACTACATTAACCCTGTCTCAAGGCAAACTGCCTAGGAAGAACATTTGAGTTTCCCTTTGTTTTTGCTCCAGTGTATGCAGGGATGATTCTGACAACTTGCATGCATTTCTTCTCACCTGAAGTCATGCTGCTTGCAAGTGTGTAACCATCAATAAAATAAATCATAATCAATGCCTGTAGGAACATCAGAGGTGAATTAAGTAAACAAGGAAACCTGTTCCTAGAGCAACACTTTAAACATTAGCAGCATCTAAGTGTCAAGTATTTTCTCAGACAAGAATTTTTGCAAAGAAACATACAATACTAGATATGAGGGGAATTTCAAAGGCTCCCATGACATCTGGACACATTTGTACTGAAAACAAAGAGGTCTTAGGTGTCTAGGCACTATTTTTGTTTTTGAAAATCTACATCATCTTAAGAGAGAGAGATCATACAGACTATCTGTCTCCCTATGCTGACAGATTATATCCTGCTACACTTCATTTCCACAACTTTTCTGACTCCAATTTAAAATAGCTACAGAATATTATTCCATGGCATAAAAGATCTTGTCAGGTAGCTTTTGACAAAAGTGGTAGCAATTGAAGCTTGGCTGAGATAGGCTCTAGACTATCAAAGACCTGATAAGCAGAATTAATCTTCTAACATCTCTATTAAAAAAGAAGGCAGATTATTTTCCTTTGAGTTGCTACTCTTCTGGCTTTTCTTGATAGCCTTATAAACATGTTCCTCTTCTGGTGTATGATCTATACATTGTAAAATGCCACATCCCATACACCGATGTGGCAATTAGCTTAGTTCACGTGGAGGGAGACTAACTTAGCAGAGTGGTTTGGTTACTTTACTGATCACGGGAGCCCAGCAGCACTCTGTTAATGCTCATATTGCCTTGCTCCAGACTGTCCAGACAAACTCTAGGGGTATTTGCTCCCACTAGCCCTCCATTTCTGCGCTGTGCCAACTGCAAGCTTTGCAGGGAGAACAACGAGCTTTCTGGAAAAAGCCACACAGAGGGTTCTATGTATTTTTGGGCGTCTCTCTCACAGCATCATTAACAGAATTCTGTTTGAATGATCAATGTTTTCTTTGTATGTGTTGCAGATGCAGCGCTCAGTAGAGGGTATGGTCAAGAGTCACAATTCTTCATACTGGAAAACTTTCTGCCTTTTGGGAAGTGAGGTACAGATGTACAATTCCATCGAGCAAGGGCCTCCTCTTCTAAGAAAGGGTATTGCAGACCTGAGGGAGTGGTACTTCTCAGCTCTGAGGGCGTAGGCCATCAGTTTAGGCATCAATTAAGCTTATTTATAAACTGATCTCTCTGTCAGATGAGCTGATTAAGCCTATACTGTGATAGCTGAAGTTGCAATTTGTCATTTATTCTCCTTTCTGCATTGGTGCCATCTTTTTCTGTTAGCAGAGTTAAAGCTCACCAGACTAAAGGATTGTGTGTTGGCTATTAAACAAGCTAGGGAAAAATGCATGCCATACCTTCTGCACGATGGTTGTGGCCAGCTCTTCTATGAGGTCCTCCTTGTGTTCCTGCAAGTAACAAGCCTCGTTCTGCTTGTCCTGCATGAAAATGGGTATCTGTAGTTGCTAAAAATCACATAAAAACAACCTTTCCACAGAAATGGTATAGAGCAGGAAATGGGTAATATGCCCTGTTGGCACTGTGGGAAGAAATTACAGGTACTGACATTGCATATCACCTTCTGCAATGCAGCATGCATCTTGGATACAAGTTCATAAACCCCACACCCAACTCTTTAGGTATGGCATGAGATAGGCACTGCTTCTTTATGTTTTCTTTTGTATCTACTCATTTTTGTACTACATCTCAAATTAAAAGAAACATAATTGTTCTATTTAAATTAATAATTTTTTTTTTGGAAAACGTTACCAGGCTGTCACTGTAGGTCTCTGCCTTAGAAATAGCTTCTTCCACCGCTTCCTCTGCAACACGTAAGGCCACAGCAAGGGTATCCATCATGCTGTGTCCTAGGTGAAGAATAAGATAAAACCACCATGTTCTTTATAGATGTACATTTTGCATAATGAGCTCCAAAACTCAGACTTGTATTCTGGACATATATTCAAATCTTAGGTTGTTCATGACAAAGTTCATTTCCTCAATCCATAATTATGCACAGTAAAATAAACACCTTAAGACAGAGAAATACGTCTCAATCTCTATGTTGCTTCTTAAATGTAAATAGTAAATACAATAAAACACAGTATTTTTATGTCATTTATTTTAGAATCTAGCAAAATAGTTAGGATGAAATCACAGGAAGAAAATTTTTAAACTTCCTATAAACACCAACCGAATATAAGAAAGAGAATGAAAAAAATATATCAGCATAGGAAAGAAAATGCGAGAGGAGTAACAAAAAGTGAACATTAAGAAAACCACACTAGAATAAGCATCTATTAGCTGTAATACTGAAGCAAGACATCCCAGCATGGCACACAAAGGATTTTTAGTATCTTGCTAAATGTTTCAGCAAAAAGATTGTTGGATCTGTGAACAAGACTTACCAGCAGTCTAGGCTATTTGTCCAGTAATTCAAAGCATAAGGACTGTGTTTTCATCAAACAAGTTTTTAGCAGCATACCTTCTGTCTGTCGGTAGAACGTAGAGTCACTGCCACAAATGCTTCCTTCATTTTCAAAGCTTCCTTCAAAAAAACCTCCTTCTGTTCAAAAAAGACAGTACTGTGCGTTAGTATAACCCATCTATAACCCTGTTATATACCCATTAACAGCACAGGCATTATGAGATTAGAATATTCACTCAAGACACGGTGGTGCTGCACACAAAGAGGGGTAACTGGAAAATTCCTCCTACCTTTTGTATAAACCATGACTGCAGTAGCTTTTGTACAAAACATGACTGCTTTTACACGAAAGACCTCTCATTCATTTTGGATGGAAAAAACTATTTGCACAGTAAAAGGGAGAGAAAGGAAGAAGCTACTAGGTATAAAACTCACATGGTAGAAGTTAAGTACAGGGAATTTGCCTTTAATATGACATTTGGGGTTGAAATAAATTGTACATTTTAAAGGGCAATGCTGTATAAATAAACCAAAACCCAGACATGTATACTATATTTATCTCGAAAGGGACCAAAAGGTTTACCCAACAGTCACATAGAGAGAAGAAAGTTAGCCATGACATTTGGACTCAAAGGCCTTCCTTAGAATGGTCTCACAGAGAGTGCACATGCCACTGCAACTCATCATTGCATTACTCACACTTCCATTCAAGAACAAATTCAGTGAGACTATGGCTTAAGTAAATGCAACACTTCATATTAAAGTTCTGAAGGATCCATCCCCACAGTTTTTAACTCCATTGTCTCACTTCTGCCCTCACTGACACCGATTTTCTTGTCTTCATACATATTTGTTCTGAACTGTTAAGGAATCTTCTCTAGAAAAATGAATTTGATACAGAGAAAGCAAAAAGACTAATAAATCAGAATTTAATGCAGAGATTGCTTCTCACTAGAAGTTTTTATGCTAGTTTTCATAAGAAACACCTAAATTTTCACTCAGGACTAGAGAGTCCACTTACCATCTTACATAATTTCAGAAAAAGACAAAGTAAAGACTATAGAAAAATTACAGCCTCTGTACATATTTCAAAATAATTACATTACGAAAGTATCTGGTCCAATAAATCCACTGAAATTTCAAACATTCAGCTAGCTGTGTTTTGAGTAATTTGCTAAAGTTACCAGTACGACACCAAACACCACTTCTTCTAACCCATTTTATGTCTCCAATTACTCTTCTTATGGGGTGAAGCACTGTAACGCTATAGTTAAGGGAGAATTGTGTCTCTTCATTTAAAAGGGTGACACCAATACTTAATTGGCATCTTTTAACCATTTACAAACATCAATAAAAAAATAAGATTTGGTCAGTTTCAGATCCTTAAGTATGCAAAATTCTCAGTGAGGACAATCTAAGTTTGGTCAACTTGGATACTGAATGTATTCCATGTTAACCAAATTTTGCTTCAAACACTACAGAAATGTACTCCAAGGCCAAATGTTGAATGCAAAATTATTTTCTCATTTATTGACTACTCAGAACTGTGATAAATTTTGGAGCACAGGCTAGAAAACAAACTGCAGTTTATAGACTGAAGATAACAGTTCTTCTGTATCAGTGGCATAATTAGATTAAACAGTCTTTGAATTCGTAAACAGCTCTCTAGACACTTCTTTTTTCTCTCCACTGAGGTATTTCTTTTATAAAAAAAAAAAAGCCTTAAAAGAAATCTCTTTTGGAATAATCTCAGAATTTCCATTGTCTCAAGCTTGTGTATTAAACTAGATAAGCTAATAAGAAATGAATACAGCTGTTATTACCTATTACATCAGGGCAAACTCCGCTCTCCAGTCTATGCTTCTTGTACAAGTTTTTCAGGACTTTGGCACTTCCAAAACACTTAAAGCGGCTTTTCACATTATTGTAGTACCAATCCAGAGACTGGGTCCTTAGGAACCTAAACCAGAAAAATGAACTACATATTTGGAATAATTCTACAACAAATAGACATAAACAGTTTACCATCCTTTTATGTAAAAAAGGATCTTATAGGCCTCAGAGCATAAACGTATTAATTTCTGAATAGTTCTTTACTGTTTGTACTTTGCAACTGTCCAGTATACTGAGGCAAAAAAGGGAAAAAAAAAGGTAACCCATGAGCAAATATCTGCTTCACATTACCTAAGGTTTTATTTGGTTTTGTTACTATGAGAAGAGGTGCTCTCCCCTTTTACATTATAATGCCAACACTACAGCCCTTGGAAAAATATAAATAAGCCTTGGAACAGCACAGAAAGGTTTTAAAAATAGCCTTTACTTACACAGATTTACAGATAATGTATGAATATTAGCCCATTAATGCACCGCAAGAAATAATACTTCCATAAAAACATAGCACTTCCTTTATTTGGGGAAACCAATAGAGTAGACAAAGCCTAATTAGAGGACCTCAAAGCAGAATGAGCAAAGAATGGTAGGCAGTCCACCTTTTTTGAGGGGAAAGGACTCACAACTGCAGTTTGGTTTCTTACTTTCAACACTAAGCATCACTGATGTCAATAACTCATCCTAATGGATTTGTCCCCAGAGCTGGTACACTTCCATAAAGCCACATGATACTGTCACGCTCTGTATTCTCTTCCACGTGGCAATGGGCTCTTGCTTCACCTCTTACTTCAGCAGCGGGTGGAGAGAACCCACGCCGTATTCCCAGGCAACAGAACCAGAGGTTACTGCAGGTAACACTCAGCGGACCCGCACGTTTCCTACCGAGGGCATCTCTGGAGAGGGGGATCCTAGGGTTCCGCCTATCAGTTCAAGCTGACTTACCCAACAGCCTCCAGAAAGGAGAATTAAGTCTAAGCCAGTGAACATGAACTAACTCGGAGTGTTTGCTTCCCCGTTTCAGCCCATTTGTTCCTCTGCACATTGCCACAGTAGTTTATTTTTAATTAATTTACTGCACTTACATTGCAGGAACCAGGATATTTTATGGAAGATGAAAACATTTCACAGAAAATTGTATTTAGTATATGCTGCAAAAGTAATTTCCCTTTTGTAATAATTACAAAAATTGGGATCTTGGAACTAGAAGCCGTATGAAGCTTGTTACACAACTAAGCAAAGAGATGATTCTTAACACCAAGATTTCAGAGAATAAAAGGCTAAGGTTAGTGTTCCGTGTCAATATACGAACCCCTAAAGAAATTACGTTACTATCAGGAGTGCTGGACTGTCAGTGTTTCCAAACTTGAAAACATTCACATGATTTAATCCAGTTTTTTAAACCTGGAGTCGTGGGTAAAAACCAGAATGAAACGAAAGCCCACTGTAACCTTTAGATTTTCCTTCAGGGACTCTGGACTTTTCTTTATACAGTGCAAAGCAAGTGACAATCCACAATTTTTGTTTAACACACACCATTTCATAAGCAAATAAAATCTCACCTATTGAGAGACTAGCAGTGTAGTTCTTACTCGGCACTGAACCTCGGGAGATGCTTGACAACAAACAAATATGCTGAGCCTGGTGTTTCAATGAAACGCTTCCAGTCCAGCTCTGGATCTTTTGAATTTCAGTATACTGCTAAAAACGAATATCCACTTCATTTAAAGCAGAATATCATGATACAGTCCACTTCTCTGTCACCACTGAAAGGTGTTTAGTAGCAAACACCAATAGTGGGAAATTAAAAATAAAAATCAATGAAGCCTATCGTATTCAAACTGTGAACTTTTAAAGTTACATTAGCTGCTCTACTGAAGACAACTGAAGAAAAAGCACGTAATGAAACAGAAACATATTCTTTCTGTATGCCATGTCAGCAAGTAGATGCAGGAAAGATGTTTACAGATCATGTAAGAATATTAGCCCTTTACTATCTATTTGCACAGTAATATCCCAAGACTAACTATGGTTCCCAGGAGGCTGATTAGTTCCAATATTCACTGTTCTACAAATATCACTAACATGTGACGATGGCAAAAATCGTTTTTTTTTTCTGGGTATGTCCTTACACACGGTGCAGAGATGACTGACAGCTGATGAAGCACAAGTGGCTGGTGATGGAGCATGAGCAATGGGAAGGATGCCTAGGTCGGTCTGTCTGGGAAGCACAGGATTTTTGAATTCCTATCATGCTACCACTGAGAATTCTGTTACAATGCTTGTCCCAAGTCCTGACCCACTGACCTGGGCTTGGCTGCTGGCGCAGTGATGAATCTTCGAATGGAGGCAAATTTCTCTCCCAGACCTGCAATTCTTTGGTGTTTTGAGAACCTGCCTTCTTTGTGGGCAGGAACCATTTGCTCTCAGGGAAACTGCATCAGAAAGGAACAAACACTATGTCTTCTGCTTGCTGAATTTGATTCACTTTTGTCCACTGAGTTTCTACAGGTGCTGGGAGTGTAAGATTTCAGTCAATAGCACAGAGTCCCAATCATTATGATGGATAAAACTAAGTCTGCATGACAGGGCTGGAAGTGGCTTAGCAGACGGTGCTGGCCAGGAAGGACACTCTCCTCCCTGTGAATACAGTCTTCTCCATGCTGTCCACGAAACAGTTATCACAGCTCTGTCACCGCTGGCGGACTCACAGCACTGTGAGTCCTCAAATACATTGCTTTAGGGCTTTCTTTCAAGATCTCTACCAACTACCTTAGCACGTTTACCAAGCTGCCTCAGCTCCACCAGCTCAAAACACTAAATTTGTCATCTTCTTGGATGCCAAGTAGACTCAGTTCTTAATATTCAGACTGAGTGACAAGGTACCAAAAGCAGAGAGTCATCCATCTCATTGCGCATGCTGTGTGAGCTAAGATAGTTATGAATGCTGACCTGGCAATTTGGGATAAATGACAAGACGGGACCCATTACAAGCCTGCTTCCCTGTCTTTTTCCCCAGGTTACCATGTTTGCTGGGTCTGCTCAACACTGTTTCTGTAAAAACAGAAAGCTAACAGCACTGGTTTCTTAACGAGGTCAGAGTGCTTTGCAACTAACACAATTTTAGTGACAGGTTTTGTTTTTGTAATGATAAGGTTTTCCATATGTGAACTTTGGAAGAGGCAAAAGGATAGGAGATCATACATCTCAAAGCAACAATGAAAGAAGAGATGTTTGCCTCTTTGTACTAGTTAACATGGTGTAAACACAAGGATTGGGATTTTAAAAAAAAATTCCTCATTGCTGCAAGATTAACACTTTGTGAGTAATCTAATCGTCTCATGCTTCTCTCCTATGTGTTGGAGAGCTACCAACTACTCCAAATCTATGCCTCTGTCGTGCACATATTCTATAGCAGATTACAATGCCTCCTCTGAAGCTTTTCAGTCTCTTAACTTTCAAGTAAGTCACAATGTCCCTGCTGATTCCTCCTGGGGAGAAAGGATTTGGAGAAGAGAGTAATTCTCTTTAGATACTAAAATAAAAGACCCACTCAAAAGAGAAATAAGAGCATTTTTGCCTTATTTCAAAATCCTTTAATGTTGACCTGTATTTTAAAGTTGTATTCTGCAAAAGCAGTCCATGAGTCCAGAATAATGAAAGACTATGACAGTGCTAGCATTAAATTGTTAAAATGAAACACATCCCTTATTACCTCTAATAGAAAGTGTGCAAGTTCTCTCCATGAAATGAAACTTCAAACTTAAAGGATCTCAGTTGTATGCATTTTAAAGAAGCAGGAA
>NW_009630572.1:68257-84628 GCF_000690535.1 Cariama cristata
AATGGTTGAAACTATTTATCTCTTTCTGTGCCATAAAGACTGCTATGTCTTTATTGCTAAATAGCCTTAAACACTAAGGACATTATTTATGTTATATAGTATTGTCATGGAGCTGAATTGCATTTTGATGTGCTTTTGGCAGAGGGGAATACTGTGATTTTAAAATTCTGCCTTACTAGAAAGTGTGAAAGCTAGGCAGACACTTTTGGTGTAATAACATTAAAACTTGAATGAGTATTATAAAGCCCCTGTCGTTTTTTTAGTGCAGCAAGGTGTTTACCTTAATCAAGTAGCACCGTAAGAGCAATGGGTAAGCCCATTAAAATCTTCACAAGTGGTTTTCAGTACACTTCTCACCTGCAGCACCCAAATACTCAATTTTTAGCCTTCTCCTTCAAAAAAAAAAGCACACCAGCTGGAGGCGGAGACATGAACCATCTCTCTCATTATTAGTGATGATCACAAGATCATATGAAAGATGCCACTCAGGCATGTTGACAAGTATTCACTACTCAATACAGAGGAGTTTGTTTAGTGACTGATTTACGGCTTGAATTTTTTTCCTTCTAAAAAGTTGTGAGGTTTTACTTGGTGTAAAGGCAGTATGAAGCTTCTGCAATAAATTTTCTCTAAAAGGCAGTACCAACTTCATGTTTGTGACCTTAGTCTCTACTCATAATGCAAATCGAACTACAAGGAAGCATTTTATAACAACATTTTTCTATTTTTCCCATGAGCTTTGTGAGAAGTTTTCCCCCACAAGAAGAACTTGTTACTTACTGAGCTGCAGTCTAGTTTCTGTAAGTCATGAAGTGCTTCTAGAAATCTGAACTTACATTATCTAAATGCCAGAGAGAATACATAATCACTTGGAATTTCCTTGTTGTTGACTTGCACTGGAAATGGTAGACTCCCTTCCAGCTTTCCACTCCTTTCTTACAGCATCTTCCATAGCTTTGTGGCAACAGCCAAGCCAGTAAACTCTTCTGGCACCTCAATCTGACTCCAAAACCAGAGTCACAAACTTCACCTGCACATCAACAGCTGTTGTCCGCAGCAGAGGGCTGCACCCGGGTTACACCGCGACAGGTGAATGCACGGCATGCTGACCCGTGCAGGTGCGTCCCAGGAAAGGCTGCAGTGGGGCACCGTGAACGCGACGCTCGGCCGTCGGCAAAATCCACCTAACAGCAGAGAGATGGTCTCAAGTCAAAGCATCTACCCCAGAATGAAAACTGTCCAACTCAGCGAAAACATCACCTGTCTTTCCCACAAGTGGAACAAAACAACTGTCCGTGTCCCTCACAGTGAAATCATCACTTCCCTGTGCCAGCAGAAATGAACCTGGCCCGGTAGTTGCACTGCAGTCTACAGTATGTTAATCCCTCAGGGAGCTCAACCAACAGCATTTGTACTAGATAAGGTATTTCCTAAAATTACGCATCCTCCCAACCACTCACTGAGAAATTCACTGCCCCAGTTTGGGCTTGTAAATTCCAACATGGAGCAACATGCAAAAAATAATAAAATAAAGTTAGCACAGAGGAAAAAAAAATTAAAAAATTTTTTTTTGTGTACAAAAGACAGCTGTACGTGCAGCCCTGAAATTTGCTTACTTTGTCTCCTTTACCTTTGAAATCAGCAGCCAAGAAGTCAGACGTGGGAGGGAGACAGAATAGCTTTTATACAGAAAACCTAGATTTACTTTCGGAATGGAAGGAAGATCAAAACTTGTAACAAGTTCACCTAATCCTGATCATTGAGGGAAGTACTAAAGCAGCTACCAACTGTGCCCTCTAAACCAAGCCTCAGTGACTTTCCAAAGGGAGATGTCAAGGATTGCTCACTGCAGCATGTGCCAAAGCGCAGGAATCACTTGCTGCCTTATGCAGCAGGCCACCATAAGTGATTGCTGGCTCATAAAAATAAGATCACAAGCCATACTAGTTCAAATAAAAGGTTCACCCGGCCTCTCACTCTGCCTCTGGCCATTGGCAGATGCTAGGGAAGAGATGACAGGGCAGATGAAAGTGTGGAGTGACCCTGCCTTTGGCATGCTCTGCACTTGACATCTCAGGACTCCGCATTTGACATTACAACAGACCACCTTCAAAAGACACTCATTGCTGGACTCATCTTCCATAAATTTTGCTATACCTTACCTAAATCTAGGCGTACTTTCAGCCTCCTCAAAGCCCTCTGATGATAAAGTCTGCAGCTACGTGCCACATAGAGATGCATCGCCTTTCTTCACTTTGATGTTTACCTTCTATTTCCCGGGATGCCCCATGTGTGCCCTGACATGGGATGCTGCAGTAAACCTACGTAACACTGGCATGCAAAACTGGAAAACAGCTTTAGTGAAAATACAGGCATTGTAGAATGGCTGAGGAAAACCAGCAGGTAATGTCCTGGTTTCAAAATGAAGTTAAAGTTCACGTAGAATCACATTTCCCTCTACTGGGCAACTTTTCAAAGCCTGATAACAAACAAAAAGTATCTTAGATATGTGCTATGCAAAATCCACTAAAAACTCTTTCTCCAATTCACAGACATTTCTCTGTGTCATAGGTTTGTGAACCATGCTCCCAGTGGTAGCTTGATCATCTAAGCTACATTAAAATAAACCACGAGATTGCTGATCTTTAAACATATAGTTCAATTATTGGACAGTAATCAGTACATAAAAATCAGGAGTAAAACATCTGCCCCTAACAGCCTTTTTGAAAACAAGAACGGAGAAGATACAGGTGCCCCTCTCAAGAAAATAACAGACTTAACCCATGCTTTATTTAAAAAAAAAGAAAAATAAAAGAAAGTTTAGTTGCAATTTGTAATCCCTATACTAGCAAAGCAACATTCCTTGGAGATCACATCTAGTCTGCAGATAAATGTTTGTGCATATTTGCGGACAGACATTACATGCAATGCTTAAACATTAGCCATATGCAGTGACAAAAAACATGGTGGGTATGGATCGGGTTTGCTCAGTGGTATATTGTGATTTTCCAGAACTGACAAGTTCTGCCAAAAATCAAGCCCATGAGATACAAGAGGTCTAGACCTGAGGTCAACACACCTGTAAACTCGGCTATATACCACCTGTAACCCAGTCAGGGTATTTATGCCCTCAAACTCTCCCTGAGAAACGCCAGACCTGACATAACACCTTCAGTTCAGATTTACACCCTTTTGCCATTTATCCCCACCCATGCTGCCATCTAACAATAGATTTTCACTTGCCCAGCACCATGTGCACACTCCTCCATCACCACATCCTCCTTCCTTTTTGGCACTCATCTGCATACTGAACATACTTATGAAGCTATTTGGGTTTTCGCTGGGTTTTACAGTCTTCCAATTACATTTCCCCAGGATGAAAGAGGTTCCTTTCACAGAGGCTTACTGCAACAAGACACCTCCCTTTTAAGATTTCTGCAAAGGATAAGATCTGAACAAATGCTGGTTGGACACAGGTCAGGTTCAGTGGTTTTTGCACATCATTCCAAGCTTCTCATACGAAAATGGTCAGGCTAAAAAAGTCTTCTGGCTTAACTCGGGCACAAAGCCATCATTCTGGTTTGTGAATGAAGGCTGTCAGTGCGAGTTTGGCAAGGACCATTTTCAGGTCTGTTCCCCACAGAGGGTACGTGTCCTGCAGTAGGTGAGGAAAACACTGAGACAGTACTGGGCATAACTGGAGTTATGGTTTGATCCTCCAGTAGGAAAACACACATAAGAGTAGAACATGTCAGCATTTAACTGAGCTATTTTTCCCTGTATTTTCCCTGTGAGGCTGTATGTCAAGAACCCCTGGCTCATGAATGAATGCCTGTTTGGCATATTAACCCGACCTGCTGCCCCCAGGAAGCATACTGCGTTTTAGGGTAACTCAGGTGAAAATACAGATTTTGCAGCAGTTATAAAAGTCAATTTTTAAAAAGAAAAGGGATTTCAAAGCCAGTGCTCCACTGTAATTTAGCTGACTATAAACACCAGGGGTGAGATCAGAACTGTGGAGAGTTAACAGCAGTTAAAGCAATGACCTGAGAAGGGGCAGAACCTCTCTTCAGGCAGCTACCAGCAGTAAAAGTTGTGAGAAGCCATATCCAATACAGTTCCTGACAGTATCTCAGCAAGAGCTAATAAGCTTTTGCCATAACAACATGTTTACAAGAATATTTGCCATGTCTTACAGCCATTAGCAAATATTCTTTCTCCATTTTTGCTCTGTAAAGTGAGTGTCAGTTGACTGATGCTTATTTACTCAGAGCTGACTTCTGAACCTAAAAGTTCAAAAGGCTGCATTGCAGGGGAGCTTGCAGTACAGGTTATGGCTGCTTTCAAGCCACTTTGGCAGAGCCTTAGGCCATGAAAGAAATGGGATCACTTGCCCCACAGATGATGAGCAATACCTAGACCACTCCCAGGAGATATACAGCTAGTCTGTTCTTAATGACTGCCGATGCTGCAGAGCTCCCCCAGCCATCCACTCTGGTGTTTTCCTACCCTAATGTTGAAAGGTTTTCTTAACATTTAAGCTGAATCTTCCTTGTTTCTGTTTAAACAAGACTACTTGTTTGTTCTTTTCTTTTTTTCTTTTTTTTTTTTTAAGGCTAAAGAATCCTGTTTCACCCCAGATCGTGTTTTCTAGCCATCTGACATTCCCGCTATTTTTTTTCCTGGGACAAGGAGAAAAACACCCAAGTGGTCTATACCATTGTTTAAATACAGATCCCAGAACCAGTAATTTGAGGCCTTACCAGTACTCTTTCAAGAAAGCCAAATGTAATTGCCAGGATATGGCTTACCACAGCGCAGACCCTACGGATGAGATCCCACCAGATATGCTGTACTGATACAGAGTCTGCGCTACACAATGCTGTGAGTCGCACATCTGTCAAAGTCTTGCTGAGACTCACAGGGTAGAAATTGCTAACTCTTCAAAAAGAAAGATCCTGTCAAACTAAGCCAAGGGTATTTTCACTCCACCTTCTCTTTACACTGACAACTACAATGAGGTTTAAAAGTGTATCTCCTCACTAGCTGGCAGATACAGCAATGGGCTAAAATGTCACTTCCATGGGAGAAATCTGGGCACTCAGCTGTTATACCTTCTTACCAAGCAGAAAATAACTCTCCTGGATAAGAAAACCATGAAGCCTGTCATTCACAAGAAGCCTTACGGTCAGATCTGTACCACTTCCACTCCATCTGCACAAAAAGCCCATCTCTCTTCACTTTACTCCCACTTCCATTTCCCGGTGGGTGTATAACAAGGCAGCCACCACGGGTAATTCAGTGGCCAGCAGTGGTCTGTAGTCCGCATCACCGGTGCTGTAAATGGAGCCCAAGAACTCGTCCCCTTCTTTTATCAGCCCTTCTAGGTGTTTCGTTCAATGCACTTCCCCACCACACTGCCAAATATTTTCCTCTTAAGCCTTTCACTAAAATGCTTATCTGTACACAGCTGATTAATACAACCTGTCAACCCAGATGAAAATTAAATAAGCAGCCATTGGATATTTGGAACCAAATCGAAACAAGTCCAAGTCCAAACGCCTCTGTAAAAGCTGAAACACTCGGATATTGCCAAAATGGAACATTCCACATATTCACTTCAAAGTGCTTTTCAAGAGGATATTTTAAATTACAAGATACATTTATGACATTTTTATATGACCTGTAGGATTTACTTTATGACATAAAAACCATAATTATACAAATAAAAGTATTACCACTGAAACAATCTTTCCCCCCTAAGTAAAAGGAAATAGTTCACTTTTTCTGAATCCCTTTTTCCCTAGAAATTTAATTTCACGCAATTTTTTTTTTTCCCCTATCTTAATTTGCAGTAAAATACATTTTCGGTATCTCAGTATTTTTCAAAGGAAAGAAATTCCATATCCTGGTCATCTGGTACTAGATAGTTTTTCAGGCAAATCATAAGAATTAATCTATACTGCATCATCAGTAAATTTATGACACTCACATGTATACAACATGCTGAAGCAAAATACAAATAAGCATGAATCAAAGCAAGTTATTACGGTTACACCGAACATGGATATATTGTCTTTTACTGTCATATTTGTTTCTAGTTGCTACAATACATCAATTTAATTTTTATTTCAGATTTCTGAAAGAAGACGGGCAGAAAGAGCAAAAATCCACACTGACAGTACCTCAAAATGAATACATCCCACTGCTTTTCTTAAGAAACAACAACAGCAAGAGATATTAATAAATTCTGAATTGGAGAGACATTCATTTCCTGCTGTGCTTTTACTATGAATTTATCCTTTGCACCTGCCCACTGAAGTGAAGGAAAATTCATACAGGAACCTCATGTAAATAAACTTCAGAATGCAGAGAGCAACATCAAAACACTCTCAGGAACATTTGGTCATTGAGCTTTGTGTTCATGTTAATGAAACGAAAGTATTTACAGTCAAAATACAACTGAACATAAATGGCTATGAAGAAATGCACCATCCACCCACATGAGAAATGTTTTCCATTACCACAGCAGATAACAAATGAAACAACAGAACATAAAGCCACTTTGATTAGTTATTCCAATTACCTAAGTGAAGGCTTTTCTTTCTGCAAACTTCATTTTTAATCCAGAGATTCTCGAAAAACAGCTGAACAACAAAAAACTAAGATTGATGAAGCATAAAAATTTTCACAAAGAGATACAAACTCCGTTCCGTCAGAAAAAAATACCAGAGGATAAACTGTGCAAATTAATTCTGTAATCCTGATTAGAAAGATACTCAGGGCTTTTATTATAGAGCTCAAAAACACCAAAAAGACAACAATCCTCTGCTTTAAGGTCTGTTTCCGTTCTTATATTGCGAGAAAGCTGTGAAAAAACAGCTGTGAAATGCCAGCAAAGATGAGAAGAGTCATCACGACGTACAGTCAGAGAGAAAGCTGGGCTCATTTCAAGATTATTTAAAAAAGAAAGGGGGGGCGGGGGAAAGAGAAAAATAATTCAAAAAAGCCAAAAACCTGAAAACTTTGCTGGGGAGAGAAGAGATGCCATTTTGGTTCCTATCTTTTGTACTGTTTATCTCACCCCGCAAGCCCAACTTCTGCTGAAGCAGGCTGGGCTGTTTTCTCCCGGGGGCTGTGCAGTCAGTGGCTCCAGCACCCCTTCCGAAGAGGGCACCTATTTGTAGCTTTGTGACTCCACAAGACAGACAGCAGCTTAGGAAACACATCGTTCAGTGCGAGGCACTGCCCTGTTATCCCACGGGACCACAGCACCTCCAAATCCACATCCCGGGCCGGTCTCTAGCCAGGCGTAAGGAATGTGCGTCCTTGCCACCCACCCACCTGTGGTGGGCGAAGGAGGAGTGAGACAGAGCGATGCTGTGCTCCCCAGGCAGCAAACTCCCTGGATATGGTTCAGCTGTTTATCCAGCAGTTCAAGCAAGGACATTTCCTTGAATTACAGTGGGAAATGGGCTAGGTGGAGAATAGCTGGCCCGCCGCAGAAGGTCGGCTCAGTCAACCACTACACGTCAGCAGCTCTTCCCAGCACGGACCAAGGCCAAATAAGGACTGAGCGAGGGTCTCCAATGCTGGGCAACGGTACTCTCTACTGCTGCGTGCAAGTGAGCATCCGGAGCACAGCCTGTGTGCCTCACAAATTCCTTACCATTCTATTTCTGCTTTTGCAGAAAATGAGCCTTCTGTATGTTGTGCTACTTATGAGTGGAGCTCTCTTTGATTAAGCCTTTAAAACACACAGGGCATGCTATTTTTTTTTCTCTTTTAATAACTTGCTTTTTCAAAACAACTTCACAGTCGCTGCATTTAAAATGGTGGAGTTTTCCCTGTTGCAGAGGAAGTATTTTTAGTTGGAAGCTTTATTGTGCAAGCTGTCCAGCAGTCTGACAAAAGCTAAATTCCAGCTTATGGCTGAAAACAGTAGGAAAAATTCCAAAGCCTTTACAAATTATACAAATGAGACTTTAATCCCAGCTGGCCTCACTAATGGGGGCTCTACATCTGGGCACACATACAAATGTACTTTTCATATTGATTTTCAGCTATTTGAATAATGAAAAATAGAAAAAAAACCCACCCCCCTATTTTTGTAAATACTTGTATCACAATAATACCAAACAATCCTGCAAGCACAGATTAGCCAGACTGTCAGAGAAATACAGCTGTTTCTCAAAACTGGTCCTACTCAGAGCTCTTGGGTAAAACTGATCTGCTGTCCAGAGGAGGATTCACTTCTCTAACAAACAGAAAGCTTCAAAGCCACGCAATTGTCCTGCCTTCTCCAGGGCAAGCTTGTTCTCTGCACAAGGCAGGGGGTATCTTCATAGGGCCACCCAGTTGTGATAAGATGTGTGTATGATATCAGCAAGCTTGATCAAGAGCAATCAAGAAAAATGGAAGGAACTAGAAGAAACAGTGTATGAACAGGAGGGCTGAAAAGAGGAAGAGCTGCAAAGCTACCTGGCCGTGCACATGGAGATGATAGCCTGCAATGGGTCCTTAGTGCTGGCTTTCAATTGCTGGCAGTGAGCGGACTGCAAATGTCACAGCCCTTCTCAGCTACATCCACAACGCGCATTTGAGAAGAGCCCTCTACTTCGCTCACAGAAGAAACACATGCTGAGGATTTTCGAGTTCCTGTTAGACTGGGATAAAAATATGGTAGCGAAAGGATGGATGTTACTTGACCAAGATGCCTCTTCCTGCTTTAATTGCATGAGGTATCACTACCAAAGCTCTTCATGTCTGGTTAAGGCAAACCTACAGAGGCAACTTTTCAAGAATAAGGAAACCAAGTTCTATCTAACGTTTTTCCAGCCGTGCTGCTTAGGTCTCAAGTGAATAAAGGGAATTAGTGCAGACCTGCTGCATACAAACACTCTTTTAGCCTCACCTGACAGTGGCAGAGAAGGTCTCATTGCAGTAAGAGGAGGCATCTTCACTCAGGCATCCCTCTTCTATACAGTGACCACAGGGAGAGACGGGGCCAGCAGAAGCTGTTTGCCATTTCTGAGACATCACTTACCCTCACCTCTCACCAAAGGGGCAGGAACGTAGGTCTCTTCTTAAGCAGAACTTCTGCCATAAAGAAGAGAAACTTGACAGCATTTTGGGGAAGCAAAGTGAGCTATTAGGATTCCCAGCTGAGCAGGTTGGCTGTACTGTGAACTGCTGGCTGCCACTACAGCTCGTGGTGCAGGCTGCCAAACGGCTGCTGAGCCAGAGAGGATAGGAGACGGAGAGGTGTCTGACTATCCTTCTGTGCATCTAAGGTGGATGCCTTAAAGAACAAATTTAAATGTTCTTTCTCTCTGCACATACACAGCACTTTTGTCAGAGGGCTCTAGGTAACTCTCAGGCTGCCCCTGCTCCTTTTTCTCACCATTCTTTTTTTCTCTGTTCTTTGTTTTCCTTAGGAAAACATGAAGGTGAGATAAATGATTCACGTGCACTGCTGAAGACAAATTTGGAGAGTACTGGGGCAGGCAGAAGGCCATGCATTAAGAATGTCCTCAGTGTATGTGCTGCTCCGCTAACGTGCTGACATTCTTTTAGGAGGTCAGACTACAACAAATCACCAGTCCTTGTCCAGCAGATCCAGGGATATGAAAAAGCCTATTACATATAATGCTAAAATATTATCACATAGCGTGTGCAATTCTGTATTTGCCCTCTTACAAAGACAGTGCAGGTGCTAAAGAAATTTCTATTACATACATACCCATGGGAAAATAATTTAATGACCATTTTTTAAGGATGGTGTTATGGATAGTGCCAACGTATTTTCAACCAAAATAAGTTACAAATTATTTCGGACCCAGAAAAACATTAAAAGTATCATATAATTGAGACACAGAACAGATTAGTCTCCAAGAAGACAGATTAGTCTACATGGAGTCAGATGGATACATTAAATCTGGTAATTGTGTAACAGAAAGTGGAATGAAAAAAACAATTATCTCTTCTAGATATGAAACAAAAAAATGTATACTGACTACTGGTGGGTGTTTACCCTCAACTTTTGTTTATGATGAACTTTCATTAAAAAAATACTCATCCTCATTTTCTTCAGAAGTTCATTTTTGAAAAGAGGTAGAGATCCCAGGTGTTGAAACAACAGGAAAGGAGGGAATCCAAATAAGAACCAGAAAAAAACCCCAACCTGACTTGAGTTTCAAGACAGAAGAAAAAAGTTGTACTTCTCTCCCAGACCCGAAAAGTAAGAGGTTGTAGCAATATAAAGTATTAAGAGTATCTACTTCCTTTCAGCATATTAAGGAAAATAATAAAAGGATCTACATTCACGGAAATTTGACTCCTAGGATGAATCATACCCTGAACAATGACAGGTTAGTACTGCTGCTTGAAAATATTTGGGGTTTATACATCTAATCCATGTACAATGTTAGTTAAATAAGAAGACCTGAGATGATAGTAAATACTCCGCAAGCTGCAAAAATGGGATTATTTACTGAGTATACCTAAAATAAAATCGCAGGTAGTGAAAAGAGATTTTCTGCAAAAAGTCTGGAAACAGAGTTAAAACCAAGAACTTCTTTAATAAATAGTAACAGAAGTCTTTTTCAGGTCAGAGCCAACTACCAAATACTGTGATACAATCTATGATCCAACTCCTAATTTTTTGACAGATTAACTCTTTAAGGGACAAAGTGCCATAATTCTACAGTAGGTGAAGCAGTTAATAAAACTATTTTACATATATCCTATTTCATGCTTCATTTTTATATGGAGTTTTACTACTCTTTACAATCACTAAGTATGCACCATGTGTCACAGTTATTTAAAACTTGCTAGCTCATTGACAATAATGCCATTATCCTAAAGCAATTTAGATCTTTGACAGGAAGCCAACTAAAATCTCAACAAGTAAATAAAAGAAATGGATAAATATCCTTTAAATCCATTTTACAGCTAAAAACTGAGGCACAAAAAGACTCGCTTCTAGTTACTTTGGAAATCTAGCATGTTGAGAAAGGAATTCAGATATCTTGACTCTAAATTCTGTGTTTTCGACTCAAGTTGACCTGTCTCCCCTTCTGAGGCATTAAACATTTGTCCTACAGCTCTGTTTTCATATCTGCATTTTGTTCAAATTAAATATTTTAGATTAAATACTTATGTTGAAGAGAGAAGGAAGCCAACACTCTCAAAGTCTTTAGGCATGAAGAACTGTGAGGGAGATCAAAGGGCCAAATAAGGCAGTGTGACAATGCACGCAATCCTCTTCCCAATCCACTAGACAAGCAGCATGTCTGAACTTGAAAACAGCCTCTAGCCAAGGATTTTGCAGATTGTTTTGTGAAGATATACAGGAAGAATTATAAACAACCGAATACATGACGACAGATGCAAATCTTGAAAAGCGATCATCTGCATTAAGCCTATTTAGCACTGCTTCTACTACAAGAGCTACACTGCTTTGCTCAGAAGTGTATCAGAGAAATAAGACATTCACATTTACAGCCAACGAGCCACAAACACATATCCTATATCTCAGCCAACTCCTGCCATACAAATCCCTTTGTGCAAGCCTGCACTCCCCGTGGCCCAAACACTGGCTTTATTCTCGGAGGATTTGAGTCGACACAGATACCTACGTGCCCACACCTACAGGCTTCTTCACGGTTTCTCATGCTGCCTCATTCAGAAAAGACCATCACAGCTCAAGAGTGCAATTATCAACAGGGCAAAATCTGTTAGAAGTATTTTTGGCCAGTATGATCAAAAATGTTCCACATTTATTGACATATCACAGTAGCAGGAGTCAGGTCAGCCTAGCTGAATGCTTTTAGTTGTATTCCCTGTGTTTTATAAACAAGATAATCACTCCAAGTTTGGGTTTATTGAAAGCTATTGAAACCTGGGCTAATTGAAATCTCTATAAAGTAGGAGAGATTGCAGAAGAAAAGAGAATTGCTTCCTCCCCTGATATCACCCTCAGATCCAGTGTCACCTTTGAATCTATCTGTAGCATGTTATTTTGGGTAAAAGCTTTCATAACAGTCTTCGATTCTATTAGAAAGTAGATGCACAAATTGCTGTATATCCCTGACAGCCAAATACATCTGCCACCGTACCAGCAAAAACATACTTGGAAAACTAACATCAGGGCTTTGATTTAACCTTCATATTAACATGCAAATTCAGAACAAATCAGCCACTGTACGCCATTGGTCCATACAAGAGAATATGAGGACAGCAAGGCACAGACACTGTCATATCGGGCCAGACAGTACAGAAAAGGATTGGAATACCCACCTTCACTCCAGATAGTCTTTTTCAGACGCCCATACGTACACTACATGGCATAAGGAGGGAGCATACAGCCACAGAGCACAACGCGCATGCATATGTTGTGCAGTGCCATAGGATTGTGGTAGGTCTACACATGCTGCTTCGGAGCTACAGAAGTCTCACATTCAAGGCTCCTCTGCTTGCCGAGCCAAACTACTGCAACCATTACCACAACACTTCAGCTGGGTTATGTCCAAATTACCCATCACTTGGGGTCTGCACTTACGGGTTACTTAGCACGATGAAACTTAATTGGTAGAGGACCATATTTCTTCATGGGGAACCTCATTTCTGTTAACCAGACCTCTAATAGCAAGGGAGCAATATGTTGCTGCCTTTGGAAGTGAGTCACTTCAGGAGGAGGACAGTGAGGATAAAGAGAATATTGAAAGCTTTTTTCAACATTAAGTCTTCAAACACATCATAACCCAATTTGTACGGGTGCCAGCCACTCCTTTTGGCAGACTGCATAATGCCTTGTTGTATTCTACAGCCAATTTGTTGACTCTAATTAGCAATTTGGGAACAGAGTAAGAAGAAAAGAGAAATAAAAAATTGAGTGCACAGTGCCAGTTACTATAGCGGGACACAGATTCTTTCATTATTATTTTTTTTAATGTAGCTGAACATAGGCTGCAGCCAGCTGTTTCTTCAAAACCAGCCATGGGTGTGAGTAGCTCCATATTATATTTGACTCTGGCTGGGTAAATACTTTGTCTTTTTTCTCTGTAAATGTCACTTGTGATTTCCTGGGTGGACTCCAATGTCTAGCCTAGCAGGTGAAACCAGGTGTCAAGGAACACCTTTTTTTTTTTAAAAAAAAATTATTTTTCTTCTTAT
Organism: Cariama cristata; assembly: GCF_000690535.1. Taxonomy (NCBI): domain Eukaryota; kingdom Metazoa; phylum Chordata; class Aves; order Cariamiformes; family Cariamidae; genus Cariama; species Cariama cristata. Next base: position 81,434 of record NW_009630572.1, read on the forward strand.
CTCTTATACTCTTATGTTTCAACTTAACAGGAACAATCTGGGCCTCTCCAAATTATTCAGTCCCAAAAAGCACCCGGAGAACGCTACCATGCATAAGCCAGCTATTCAATATGGCTTAAAACACAGATCAAATCCAAGTTCAGCAAGTTTCAGGATATTCAGTTTGCTCCTCTAAAAACCCTCATATTCTAGGATTTTCACCTTTTTTTCTAGAAACAAATGAAACAAACTGGTGGTGTCAACACACTAACTAACCATAAAAGATAATTACACAGACACTATATCCTCTCACACGAACCACCACATTTATGTTACTATGTTCTCTGACATGAACCACCAAAGTATTTACATCAAACATCCCTAGGATCCCATGGATTTTGACAGACGAATTTTTTAATGTAGGAAAATAAAAGGCAAAAGAGAAAAGACTGTGACAAGGAGCACATCTATTTATTTTTTTTTTTGCATCATACCCAGGCCTCTTTCAGGGATCTTTAGACACAAAGTCCCAGTCCCAGCAGTAGATGTAATCTTTTCTGGGGTTTGCTATACACCATCCATAAGTCTTTCCTTCTCAAACAGATCTTTTCAGCCCTTATGCCCAATTTCTTCTACTTGGAGAAATTAATTTTTCTCATAGCCAGAAAACTGATGGTTCATCACCTCTCTTCAGCTGTACAGCTGGATGCAGGGACTTGCACTGCCTGCAAACTGCCTGTTTTGGCTGAAAGGGAAGAAGCAGCCAAAGTCACGTGAGGTCCTCAGCTGGCCTTTACCTCAACGAAATGAACTTCCAGCTTGCAGCTATGACTCTCCCCCGAGGCTTTCCCTGAGCCCTGGCTGCCTGGGCTCTGGCAGCATTTCACTGCAGGAGCAGCAGCCAGCTCCAAGGATGCTCCTGCCTCTCTGAGTCTTCAGGTGCCAGATCTGGGTACCACTTCCCTTTGTGAGCTATGTCTACAGAGCCATGGCACCAAGGAAATGCAGCCTCTCCTCTCCTGTACGTATCACAGGTAGTACGAGCCTCATAAGAGATAATGCAAAAGGAAGTCGTCTTAGTCTTCTTTCACGTGTTTTTTGAAGGGCATTTTGCAACTCTGTTTATAGATGATGGGGGTATGGGGTGGCAATCGCAGAAGTATGAATCAATGCACCTAAAAGAGATGGATGAAGCACTTCGGTATGAGCATCCATCCTGAAAGAGTTTCTGATCAACTTCAGCATGGTCAGTACTGACATCTACACCTTCCCCAATGTCCTTCAACCCTTCCTCCTTGCTGTCTTCACTGTCTAATGCCACACTACTCTGACACATGCAAAAATACAAATAGAACAACTCTCTTTACTGCCACCACTGCCTTTCCTCTTTTCTCAAAACTCGTGGGTTTTGGTTTTGGTAAAGACAGCTGCTATCACAGTTTTTGTTGCTGGCTGAGTACAGATCACTTCAGTGGCACAGGTGGCTATAAGACACACATTAGTACTGGAGTCATTTTTCATCATTTCTTCCTTAACAAAACCAAGTATATCTTAAACAGCTGCCTTTAACAGAAAAGAAGAGAGAGCCAAAAAGTTGCAACGGCTTTGGTGAGAATTGCCATTAAAATGTCACAAACAGCCGTGAGAGTGCTCACAGGGCACTGATGAGCATGTTAAAAACCACAGGGAATGCACAAGTAATAAGTTTAATTATACTCATTATAGTAACATTTCAAATTTGCATTTTGAAAATATTGTACATTCCTAGTGAGAGATGACATTTGATTTTGAAACACTAACGTAGGAGAGTTAGCCATGAATATTTGGCTATTAAGTCATTTGTATCTCTTTCAAGAAGAAAGAGTTCCCAAGGGACATTCAAATTTACATGATCACAGTAGGATTAGCTACAAAACACTCACAAATATTGAGCAATTAAAGAGGCATACAAGTACTGTGTGCAGAGTTTCTCTCTTTTCTCCTAAATTTTGCCTGCACCCTCTCCTCCTAATTCTGCTAGGGCAATAGCCTTACTGGCATGCAGTACCACTTCAGCCAGCCCCAGGCTAGCACATCCACTGGCCACTGCAGCCGCAGCCCTTGGCCAGCTCACAGACTTCTGGCATGCCCAGCAGGCAACTGGCAGTGGCTGGCTGGCGTACAGCAACCAGGCAGTGATCAGACGGTCTGTCTGAACAGGCAGGCTGCCCATTTTGGCCATCCAGTCCAGACTCGGGTCTGATATGCGCAACAGCTCTCACTGAGCTTGCCAGTCAAACAGGTTATGAACACCGCAAGAGCTGTGGCCTTGCGGTGGGTGGGTAGAAGACAGAGGGCATGAGGCAGTACTGGAGGTATAAACATAGGGAAGAGGGATTGATGCAACCCAAACTGGCTTGCTTTTGCTTGTTGTGCAAATAAAAGGTTCAGGGCAAACCGAGCTGTACATTTTTACTATTTGTCAGCATCACCACAAGCTGCTGTGATGTATTAGAGCTATTGCAAAAGATGGGAATATAGCAAACATCCCTTTCCCTAGGGAGAAAACACAGCGAGCGTCACTAACAATCACCTAAGTCTTGGGAAATTTTGCATGGCCTCTATATGCCTCTCCTAAAAGCTCTGGTACTATGTAAAAACCTTAGCTTTGTTTAGGAGATAACAAAGAAAATGGGTTCACTGTGCAAACAAGAGACAAGAACTAAAAGTTTGACTTGAGGGGTGAAAAAAAACACTGCATTATTTTCTGCACCTCTTGGGATTTCCTTAAAGGCCTGACTCATGTTGATGCTTCTCCCTGGACCTAGTTCCAGTCCTGACAGCGAGACTAACATGCTCCCACTGATGGGCAGGCGTTATGGTAAAAGTGTAATACAGCTTCTGGAGACAGTGCCAGAGGGGTGAGAAAAATGGTTTGGGTTCACCTGCACTCCACTTCTTCCTCCATCCCCTCATCATCCTTGTTCTAGTTCTTTTGCAGACCAGCTCAGAAAAGGGTGTCCAAAAATCCCAAATTCTCCCTCAAAACAAAACGCCCATTTGAAGTCTTATTTCTCTGCATTACTCCCACTGTGCCAAACTCACATCAACACTTCAGCCCACCAACGCCCCAAGCCTAGCAAACCCTAGTATAATTAAATGCCGCCTCCCACCTTGGCTTCAGCAGCTGATTCTTCTGTGTCTGCCTGGCTCTCGCTTTGCATTTACTGATACTCT